>NC_073692.1:198434842-198484842 GCF_029784155.1 Uranotaenia lowii
CGGATTGGCTTAAGATGCACAAATTTTCAAGACTGCTGCTGTCGTTGATTGTTGGTTGTGATTTAGCGTTCCGTTGGAAAAAGACGGATTGGATAAGGAACACAGATTTTAAAGGCTGATGCTGTTGATTGTTTGCTATCATTTGGTCTTCCAGTGAAAAAGGACGGAATTGGCTTAAGACTGTTGCTGCTGTTTGTTTGCTTTGATTTGGCCTTTCGGCGGATATAGCGGTATTGGCTAAGGAAGCGCAGATTTTGATACCTACTGCTGTTTGTAATGATAATGTTGGTTTGTAATGATTGGGCCTTCCGGTGGATAAAGACTATATTAGGAAGCGCAGATTTTAAAGGCTGCTTCTGATTGTTGGTTATAATTGGGACTTCTGATGGGAAAAGACGGGTTGGCTTAAGATGCACAAACTTTTGAGGCTGCTGCTGCTGATTGTTTGTTTTTATTTGGCCTTTCGATTTAAACAGGCCGATTGGCTTAGAGAGCGTAAATTTTAAAGGTTGCTGCAGATTGATTTTTTAATTGATCTTTCGGTAGACGAAGACCGAATTGGCTAAGGAAGCGAAGATTGTAAAGGCTGATGCTGCTGATTTTTTGACCTCCCAGTGAAAAAAGACGGATTGGCATAGGATGCGCAAACTTTATAAGGCTACTGCTATGGATTGTTTGTTCCAATTTGGCTTCTCGGTTAAAAAAGACAGATTTGCTCAGGGCTGCTGCTTTATTTTTTTTAATAATCCCGCGCCGATCCTCCGGTGCATAGGGCCGTGGTAAAAGACCTCCACTGTTGACGATCCGGAGCCAGCGTCTTCACCTGGTCCCAGTCAAGATTCTCGTCGACAGTTCGGATTTCAGCGGCTAGGCTTAAGGGCTGCTGCTGATTAATTTTTTTTGACTTGGACTTCCGGTGGGCGAACATGTAATTGGCTTAGGAAGCGCAGATTTCAATGACTGCTGTTGCTGCTGCTGCTGATTGTTCGTTATTATGTCGCCTCCTGGTGGAAAAAGACGGATTGGCTTAGGAAGCGCAGATTTTAAAGGCTGCTGCTGCTGATTGTTTGTTATGATTTGGGCTTCCAGTGAAAGAAGACGTATTGGCTTATGACTGTTGCTGCTGTTTGTTTGCTTCGATTCGGCCTTCTGGTGGATAAAGACTGTAATAGAATGTGCAGATTTTTAAAACTTCTGTTGGTGATTGTTTGTTATGATTTGGCCTTCCGGTGGAAAAAGACGAATTGGCTTAAGATGCACAAATTTTCAAAGCTGCTGCTGTGAATTGTTCATTGTGATTAAGCCTTCCGGTTAGGAAAAGGCGGTTTGGCTTAGGGAGCGTAGATTGTTAAGGCTGCTGCGGATTGATTTTTTGACTTGATCTTCCGGTAAACGAAGACATAATTGGCTCAGGAAGCACAGATTTTAAAGATTGCTGCTGCTGATTGTTTATAAGGATTCGGCCTACCTGTGGATATAGACGGATTGGCTAAGGATGCGCAGATTTTTAAGGCTGCTGCTGCGAATTGTTTGTTGTTATTTGGCCCTCTTGTGGGAAAAATCGGATTGGCTGAATATGCATAAATTTTCAAGGCTGTTGCTGTGGATTGTTTGCTGTGATTTGGCCTTCCGGTCATAAAATTGCGAATTGGCTTAAGGAGCGCAGATTTTTAAGGCTGCTGCTGATTCATTTTTTAAACTTGTGATGGAAAAAGACGAATTGGCTTTGGAAGCGCAAACTTTAAAGTTTGCTGCTGTTGATTGTTTGTTATGACTTGGCTTTCCAGTTAAAAAATACGGAATTGGCCGAAGACTGTTGCTGCTGATTATTTGCTTGGATTTGGCCTTCCGGTGGATAAAGACTTTATTAGGAAGCGAAGATTTTGAAGGCTTCTGCTGCTGATTGCTTGTTATGGTGGGCCTTCCGGTGGATAAAGACAAAATTGGCTTAGGAAGCGTAGATTTTGTAGGCTGCTGCTGATTGTTTGTTGTGATTTGGCCTTCTGGTGAATAAAGATGGATTGACTTAGGATGCGCAAATTTTTAGGGCTGCTGCTGTGGACTGTTTGTATTTATTTGGCCTTCCAATTAAAAAGACAGATTTGCTCAGGGAGCGAAGTTTTCTAAAGCTACTGCTGATTAATTTTTTTTTGACTTGGCCTTTCGGTGGAAGAAGATAGAATTGGATTAGGAAGCGCAGATTTATAGGCTACTGCTGCTGATTGTTTGTTATGATTTGGTCTCCCAGTGAAAAAAGACGGATTGTTTTAGGAAGGGATGATTTTCAAGGTTTGTAATGATTTGGCCTCCCAGTTTAAAAAGATGGATTGGCTTATGAAGTGCAGATATTCAAGGCTACTGCTGCTGATTGCATGTTTTGATTGGGCCTTCCGGTGGTAAAAGACGGATTGGCTTAGGAAGCACAGATTTTTAAGGCTGCTGCTGATGATTGCTTGTAATGATTTGGCCTTCCAGTGAAAAAATACGGAATTGGCTCAAGACTGTTGCTGCTGATTGTTTGCTTTGATTTGGCCTTCCGATGGAAAAGGACGGATTGACTTAGGAAGCGCAGATCATAGAACAACAGGGTTTTCAGTTTTCCCAGGAAGCCTTAAAAATAAAAATGTAAATTTTATTTAGGATTTTTTGTCCTGGAGTAAGGCAGCGCTGTCATCATTTTTTTTTCTTTTTTTTTTTTTTTTTGTAGCGGCCCACCACACTCCCCCACACCAAAAGGCTCAATTGAGCCTCCTGGTAATGGACGCTACTGTTCTCAGCATGTCTGGCAGCAAAAGGCATTAAAAAGTTATACGCGAGCAAAATTTAATTCATGCTGAGAACGCAATAATAGGTTATTTAATGCGGGGAAATGTGACGATACTAATTAAACTAACTGACACCATGAATCTCAATGGAAAGAGATTTCCTTTTAAGAGATTCATGTTAAAATTAAATTTTACTATTCTTTACAACAACAATAAAACAAATTTACAAAAAAAATAAAATTAATAAGATTTTAAATGTTATACTAAATTTTACATAAATTATTGCTACAAAAAATTTAAAAATAGGTACTTAAGACTAACTTTGTTCGACTTTTTTTAACGACTTAATTTAGTTTTGAATATTTGGAGTAACTTGTTTTTGAACATGGAACGAGAATTGGTTTCTTTTAATTCGTTAGGTAAGGAGTTATATTTTGTAGGACCAATGAAAGAAATTCTTTTCTGACCTAAACTAGTAGATGATCGACATCGTTGTAATTGATTTAAATGGCGAGTATTATGTAGTCGAGAAATGAATATTTCGGATGATCGTTGTTGAGTGTAAACTATCAAAGACGTACATTATAGTTTGAAAGTCACAAATGTCTACTAGAGGTAAAATATTATGGGATGTGGTTGAGTAAATGAGTCTAGTTGGATAAAGCAAAGGAAGCTTGTAGATATTTTTTAAACACCGATTTTGTAACGTTTGAAGTTTTTGGAGATTTGATTGTGATGCGCGTCCCCAAACTAGTATAAGATAATTTAACAAAGAGTGAATGTGTGCATAGTAAAATTTGAGCAGAACATGTTGAGGTATGAAGTTTCTTAATCTCCAAAGTACACCACAGAGGGGGGAAATTTTTTTCTCTAAATTTTGTATGTGGCAATTCCAAGAAAGAGTTTCATCTAAGTGTAACCCGAGATATTTAAAGTTCTTGACCTTGAGTATCACAAACTCGTTAAGGTGTGGGTCCCGGTGGGGAGGTAAAATTTTTCTAATAGAATGAAATAACATGTACTTTGTTTTTTTGTAGTTTAATGAAAGAAGATTACTGTTAAAATACATGGATAACAATTTAAGATCATGTTCTAAATTGTCTATGATTGTGATTGGGGATTTCCCTGTATAGAAAAGAGCTGTATCATCAGCGAATAACCTTGCTGTCCCTATTAGTGGAAGATTACATATATCATTGATGTATAGAAGAAAAATAATCGGCCCTATATTGCTGCCTTGAGGCACACCAACGCAGATGTTTTTAGATTCACTTTCTGTTCCATCAATAACGACAAATTGTTTTCGGTTATTAAGATAGCTACGAATTAAATCATTAGCTAATCCCCTTATTCCATATTTGTGCATTTTAGCCAACAAAATTTCGTGATTTAGCGTATCGAATGCTTTCTTTAAATCGAGAAATAATGCACCAACTATATTTTTCGAATCGATTTCCTTAATTATAGAGTCAACTAACTCAGAGATTTTCATTTCTTCAAATATAAGTGTGGGATATAAAAAAATGATAGCAATAACCATTTTAAACTTTTTTTCTTTGATTAAGTTTGGCTTAGATCAACAAAATACAACATCTAAAAAAAATTCTTATATAGCCAAATAATTGTCCTAATTCATCTAATCTATTTGATTTTGCATTACACATGCAACATGCTTTAGAGTCTTCTTTTCTTAAATGAGATTTTCAATCAAGAATTTAATATGCTGCATTTTTTTATCTTTATCGCCGAACCTTTCATTTATAATTGAAAAAAAAAATCAATTGAGAATATCAATTCTCGCAAAATGTGTTTTTTGTTGTATATTCGAATTATGAGAGATTCAGAATTCATGAGAATTTAAGAACTGTGTCACAACTCACAATTCATAAGATTTATTACATAGATTAGTTAAGAAATAAATACCGGATAAAAAAAATACAATTATTAATTACTCTGCAATCAAAATTGTAATCGAAAAATTTGTAATTATCTTCCCCAGGAACGTCCCCCACCGGTTCCCCCGTCCCGCTCCTACACGGTCACCGGAAACTCCAAGCTCGGCTATCCCCAAACCCGAATTATGAAAATGAATTTTCCGGAAGATTCGGCTGCCGCGTCGATCGGGGAACAGCTGCGAAAAGGTGAAGCCGTCACGGTTACCGGAGCATCCCATCGACGGGGGCATCTGATCGTCGAGCACAACGCCATCAGTTTACACGTGCCCTTCCAGTACATGGAGCTTGTTAAAACCACTACACCGCCGTCTTCGAATGCCGCCGGAACTGCCGTCAATATCTGAATCCTGGGCTCCCACCGGATTCTGAATCCCGAATTTCCCTCCGTAAACGCTTAACAACAACTGTCTGTACTATTCGCGATACTGCACCGATTTATCGTAAATTATGTCCCAAGGTCTTCCAAGCGCCTGAAAGCAACTTCAACCACAGGTTATTTAAGCACACTAGCCTTTAAGTTACTTTATTCCAGAGGATGCAGCATTTTTTCTTTTAACTGTTGTGTGTGTGTTTTCACCATTAAGTATTTTTGTTTCAAACAAACCCAACCGAATTCATGAACTTTGCGACACACTAGAACTGATAAGAAACCATACAATTACAGTGGAAAAAAAACCTATGGGTTTTAAATAAGTAACAGTAAGTGAACTTTATTTACTCTTCAGAAGAAGTAATTTCTGTAAGGATTCTTGAGTGCCAACTTTTTATTCGTTTCATAGGGTACGAGAAACTTGTCCGAATGTCTATGCGACATGGGTTTATGAGTTAGTATTATAGTTTTTAGTGCGTAAAGGAGCAGTACCATTTAAAACAGAGATTCATTACAAAGTATATCAACAACCCTAAGGTGTAAGCGTTTATTCTATACCTATACAGAGATAAGTTTATTCAGTTTGAATTGAAATCGTAAACGACAATCACTACTTGCCATGTAAATAGAATAATAATTTTATTCTCCATCGATATGTTACAACGTACGATTATAGTTTTGTATAAAAGTTCAAGACAAACAAACCAGTGAAACAGTTTCCAGTATGAAAAGAACGGTATTTTTTATATTTCCAGGATACAATACATACAATTACTGAAACCGAATTTGTTTTCCCTTTGAAAGAACCCGACATCTGATAGGTACCTAAAACTAAATTTATAAAAGACTTCAATCGTTGTATTGTAAAGTTATTTTAGTTCTCTTCCATTTCAAACTACCACAAGATTTCGCTTCAGGACTTCCACACCTTCTTGTGGAAGCAGAGCAAACATCAATCACCATCATACTCTAGGCAGCGAAGTCCATAGAATTAAAATCTGTGATCCGTCTGTTAAGTGTTGTTGAAAGACCCAATACATGAAACCAAATGACAACGTGCGCACGATTCTTCGACGTTCTGGAGATCTTAAATGCGTATTTTAGTTTTTTTTTTTTTTTTTTTTTAAATATATCTTTATTAGTACCAATTCATCATTACATTTATATTACATTAATACATTAAATTAGGTGTTCGGTTCAATAATGAACTTTCAGAGCCCTATAGTTTATTAATCACTATAATTTATTTATTTGAATTAATTTTGCTGAGTGCAATCATGTATTTTTATGTAGGAGAACATCCTGTAATGTCAAAAAATATTTTAAACTTACTACTAAAAACTAAAACTATCCTAAATTAAAACTAATTATAGAGAGAACGAATCTCTGCGATGGAAGACTGCATCGATTTGCCTCTGAAGTTGGAGATGATTTTGTTGGCCATCTCTTCGATCGATTCAATGCCCGCAATCCGATGAAGATCTTCGGTGCTGTGCCAAGGTGGAAGCCGCAAAATCATTTTCAGAACCTTGTTCTGAATCCTCTGGATGGCTTTCTTCCTCGTCGCGCAGCAGCTAGACCAAATCGGAACTGCATACATTATCGCTGGTCGGAATACCTGTTTGTAGATTAACATCTTGTTTCGCAGACACAACCTGGATTTCCTGTTGATGAGAGAATAAAGAGATTTAGTATATTTATTACACTTAGATTGAATATCTTCAATGTGATTTTTAAAAGTAAGATTCCGATCAAGTGTAAGTCCCAGGTACTTCACGTGATCAGACCATTCTAATGAAACCCCATTAAAAGTTATGGAATGATTTTCATTAGGTTTTAAAAAATTTGCTCTTGGCTTATGGGGAAATAAAATAAGTTGAGTTTTGGAAGCGTTAGGAGAAATTTTCCACATTTTCAAGTAATTCAAAAAGGAATTTAAATTTTGTTGCAATCTACTGCGTACCACCCGTAAATTTCGACCTTTGGCTGAAAGCAAAGTATCGTCAGCAAATGCGTATTTTAGTTAATCATCACTACTGGAAGGTAAAGATTCTTTCGTCGTTAAACCTTAAACGCAATATTCTCCAACCTTCCTTCTGTTTCTCTCCACCAGCGTATTCGCTCCTGTGACTATTCTGAGTTCCATATCGAAAGGTTTCCAACCATTTGGAACTAATGGGGTATGGTCAGAAGTTCATCTTCATTCTTCTCATCGTCTCCTTGACCTCCTTGACCTTGACCCGTTTTTCAGCTTGGCACAAGACTATCAATGCAATATGTTGCTGTTCCAGACCTATTTTCCTCATAAACTTGACTAAATAAGCATCCAAATTGAAAAGTAGTACAGTATTATTTGTACTAAAAACAGCAACAATTATCAAATCAAGCATCGAGTATTTTCACCATAGGTATTCTCGAGTGCATGTGAAGTGTAAGAAATGCAATACTTGGGTTTTTTTCCGATCATTTGAGTGACATTCCTTGCAACATGGATGGCAAAACTCCTCAAATTGGCTTGTCCAGTGAATGAGAGTGCTATTTTTTCGTCTGCTCTCCCAAGCTGTGCGGGGAGAGATAAGTCGCACGTGAGTGAGATTGTCAACACATAAGACTGAGCGAGAGCATTCACATCCGCTAATGAAGAGAATCTCCTTCTCCAGACAAATCTATTGCACATTGTGTTGAGGAGAAATCTGAGAGCTAACACAGTTTATTCTTGGTACGTTCACGAGAAAACACACTGCTCTCCGAACCAAAGGTGCCAGAGGTGTCCCGATTTTTCAGGATTTGTCCTGATTTTCGAGAATACGCGTTAAGGCGAATACAGCACCGTTATTTCACCTTAATTATGCAATCTTAAAAGAGCTAAATTTGATTTCAACCAATCTACTGATATCTGGTAAAGTCCTGTTTTTTTTCTTCGCGTTGTCCTGATTTAGCTTAGCTTAGCTTAGCTTGATTGACTCCTCACATCCACCTTGAATCATTGAACCCGAAATGCACCTTAAAAAGTCTTGATGAAGAATTTAAAAGTATTCTAGTGTACTCTTTGATTGATTTCTAAATTTGGTTTAAATACAATCAATACATTTCGGATTCCAAGATTGCAGGAGTGGCTTAGTAGAACAAATTCCACATCGTCAATGGTTGCTACTCCGTGATTGACCGAGGCCATCAATTTTGTTCAAAGGTCAAATGAACGGAACCTGGGAATGGTTGCACATTCACAATGCACAAATCTGATGCTCCATCTTTAAATATCAATAAAGGTGCCAGCCACGTCCTAGTAGTCAATAGATAGGTTAGATAAAATGAGATTTCTTCGCGTTGTCCTGATTTCTCGACGAAACCACCAGGCACCTCTTCTCCGAGCGCTGCCTTTTGCAAGAAAATTTTTTCCAAAACAGCAAACAGCAGTGGACACGGGAGCGGGGGAGAAATTGTTGATATTTTTTCTACGTTGTGTGGTGGGAGTCTGAATAATTGTTTTCTTCATTTACAATTCGTAAACTGATTTTTTTTCTATCAAAGTGATTTTTTCTATCGATGTTGGCGTTTGTAAATTAAACAAACTATACGCAAAAGCTTTGGAAGGTGATTTGACATCTACCAAAAAAAATCGATGCATCACCCAACAAATCAATTTACGAACACGCCGACTGAAACACTAGGGCGCTCTTTGTTTAGAATTCTCTTTCTTCCACTCAGATGCGAAAGCTCTCACACTTGCCGTCCGAGTCACTTACAGACAGGGAAGCAAATCGAACAGATCTGATTATGATATGATGCCTTTTCTAGCTCTTTTCGTCCATTCTGACTCTCGCGCCCTTAACTCCATGCAAAACAGTGAGAAATTTTCTCTCGTCCGAGAGCGAGAACTTATCCTTAACGTTACAAGAGACAATCAATTTGAATCGGAATGCACAACTTATCGAGAGTAAAACTGAAGTTGATAATCGCTAGTATAGTGTTCTTGCGGATGAAAATCTCTCTCACGGGTGTTGTTGGGGTGTGGTCCAAGCCCTTGCTTGAACCTGAGTGGACTGTATGTGGGTGGGTTCCTTCCTTTAGACCGTGGGTACCTTGGGTTGGGTGATTCCGTGGGGAGTAGCCTGGGTGATACTTGATTGTGATTCCTTCTGCCGCGGTAAGTGATAACTCCGAGATTTTCACATAGGCACATCAATTTATTTACACAAAAGTACAACTTTATTTGGTTCAAAACAACTTCTACATCAAACAACTTTTATTACTCGAATACTACATTTAACATATATTCTCTAATTTTGTAAGTGGATCGATACGACTAGTTCTACCGGCAATTCTGAACAAAGTTATTCTAATTTACATAAAATGGTGATTTTTGGATGCTGTTTTTCTCAATTTCTGTTTCTTATAATCAACTGCTGTAAGCATTAGCTGTTTTACTCTTCTGTCTGAGGATCCTTTGCTTCGTTGGTTTAGTGTTTAGTGTGGTACATCAACAGGTGTTTTGATCGGCAAATTCTATCGGAGGATAAAGATTATTGGATTCCCTGCTTACAAATCGTGTAAACTCGAGATTAGCGAAAGAGGATTATACTCGGAAGCCGAACTGAAAACAGTGTTGTTTTCTCCCGGCTCTTTGTTGTTTGGGAGGAGCTGACCATCCATGCCCTGCGACATGCTTTGGATAAGCGTGCCGCTCTGAGGTCCATATAAGGGAGTCCCTAATTCGTCAGTGAGGGTGGTTAGAGCAATACTTACCCTTTCTAAGTACCCAGACAACCAGAAGTCGTATTCTATTCCACAGATTACATCGTATAGAATGTTATTTATTCTCATTTTCGTATATCTGCACGTACAATGTGCAAACCATGCATATTCTTTATCGTATTTAAATGCATTGCATGATTTTATTACGACAAGAAGAGAGACTCGTATTTATGTACATATGAACTCGACCTTTGTGTACGACAATTCGCAAAAAATCCGTGAAACTACCGATATACGGTGATCAGCCGTGACTGAGAGTTTTTGTCGTGCTATGCATAAAATAATTCGAAATAAAAAACGTATATAACTCATAAAACGTATTTGCTGGCAATCGTAAAAGAATACAAATAAGTTCAATAAAATCGTTTATGATAATGGGACATCGATGATTGGAATCGTATTAAAGGAGGCTTCAAAATGTTGGTCTATTTTTAGATCATCGATGACGTGTTCTACGATTTAAAAGATTTAAGTTATAGAAATATACGATTTGCTTTTGGTTTCATGCCTTTGAAGCAAATCCCCTTGGATTTATATATTCCAGATAGCGTCGAAGAACCATCATGAGCTGCAGATCGTAACGTCGGGGGATCAAGTCCAGGTACTACAATAATTTCTCGAACGTTGAAATTGAATTGTAGGATATGAACTTGAATTTGTTTTATTTTTTATTTTATGCTATTTTAAAATGAAATTTGAATTTGACAGCAAAAAACGCATTTCTTTGAAATAATCTTTTTTTCTTACTCAGCTGACGTAAAATGAGATCCCTGCACTCAAGTCGCAGAAGACGACCAAATAAATCCCAAAGATATTCCCAATCGCATATTGAGCAAAGACCTTCAAGATTACAACCGCAATCATCTATATGATGATGTAAATTGTCATATTATATTCCAAAAAGAATCATGGTAGTCGTAAATGATTCGCATGACAAATCGTGCAAATCGTAATTCAATACAATCCAAATCAAGAATATTTGTGCTAATGTACCTATGTATATGGCATCCAAAATGATACGTATATACTGGTTTTGCTGCATTATATACGATATGTTTACACGTATATTTGCACGTATATTTGTGTTGCAAATTCAAAATACCCACCAAATGGTTGTCTGGGTACCCAATGTTTGCAAACTCTCTGATGCAAAAGGATTCTCTTATAACTTTAAGCATGGGTAGAAACTTGGTTAGGATTTAAAATCATTGACATGAGCTCCAAGTGACCGCTTTAAATTATTTAATACAATTTCTTCGAGGATAAGGGAGATGTTATAAGTGCATGATAGGCATTTAGATCCTAAAGCATGGAGTTTTTCAACTCACCGATGATCCAAATGGATTATTCAACCATTTTATACCATAACCTGCAACTTTTCGTAGAAAGATAATTATATCTCTGAATATCCCCAAATCGTCAAATTTCAACTGCATGGATCAGGTGAGGAATCTTCTTAAAAACAAACATTTTCATTAACTGGAAAAAGGAAAAAGGAGATCTGAGAGTGTATTCTATCTATATTGTCCAGTAACCTCAATTAATAGGTCGTCCTTCATGTTTTTATACAGGGTGGGAACGTGATTTTTTTTTTGTATTGATTATAGCCTTTTTGCCATCTTTTCGGCATTCCTGACTCATCTCAAGGCAAGGATCCAAAATTGGATCATTTCCTCTAATCACTAAGCGACCCAACTCATCACAGGAACAAAAATTTTATTTTTCCTTCCTGCTGCAATCAAGTTTTCCACTTTTCAGCTAAAGGGGAAGGCGTATGTTGCATCTATCTTCCTGTATAAGGCAGTCAAGCGAATGCAACAATATTGTATCAACAACGAAGACACTCAATGGTGATCTGCAACATTCAAAATTTTAGTTGTCGCTGATCATTGCTGAGCGCATCGTTGGTGAACTATTCACGAGCAGACTATCCGAGCTGTTTTTGTTTTCCTGATTGTCGCAGCAATGTTTGGTCAAAATTGCTTGTAGCTTTTAGCAGGGGAAGTATAAATTTCCGTCGGACAAGTTCGTCCACACCGGTTAATGATCCGGATCTGAGGAGTAGAAGGAAGGGCGAACACGAAATTATTGCGACACCGACAATGTCATGCCAATTTTCTCATAATGTTTTGAATCAAACCAAAATTTCAGGGTAGTTTTGTACATACACACTAAAAACGCAATTTTCCTCCTCGGGATATCGACTCTCCGAACCACAGGGAAATGGTTGAATTCATACGAAATTCAAATGAAAACCCTCCTGAATCTCGAAACGCATCATTTCTCCTGAAATCCAGAATGAAATTCTTACGAGTGCACAGATACTCGAACAATCTTCCTGTATCACGGGAGAACTTCAACTGTCAACTGTTTTCTGCCGCGCTTTTTTTTGCTTATCCTTTTCATCAGCGGTGAAAGTTGAAAGCTCAACAGAAAACTTTAAGAAGAACAGTAAAACAGCTAGCCGTGAGTTGTGTTGCCTAAAAAGAAAACTTTTAAAGCCTCAGTCAATCATCATCAATACATTTTTTCTCTTCCAAAGATACACTGGAGACGATAAAGTGCGGCCTGAGTAGTAGTTAAGCTGGGACAACGGAAGTTGCTGAAAGACTTCTGGGAAGAACCGTTTGTTCCAATGGATTCACCGGCGGAGTTCGACGACAACAGGTCGAGGAATTATTTGGATCAAGCACCAGGTTGCTAGAGCTGAACATTCAGAAAACCACTAGAATCAACAACATTATGGAGGTATGTTTTTAAAAAATATTCATAACTGACTGAAAAAATAACATTCCATCGTTTTTTTTTTCAGGAACAATCTGAATTAAACATATATAAGGACCAGCCGCAAGTTGATATTAAAAACCATACATCTCAATAATAAATGAAGTTTTGATTTATAAAGTGTTTTTTTTATGAAAACAAACCCCTAATTTTCATGTACACATCGAAAGGAAACCGTCTCGAGCGCACAGGAAAATTTCGCAAATTCCTACAAAATACAGGAGAAACCCGTTTCGAATCTACAGGTGATTTTGACAGTGGTTTTCCTGTAGTGTTTTTGTGTCCTGAGATCGTCCTGTAATTTTCAGCTGTTGAACATACAGGACGAAATCGTCCCGACCACAGGAGAAAAGATTAAGTGTGTACATTTACTTCAAAAATCAAAAGAAAAATTTGTCGACGGAGCCTTAAGACCAAAATTGAACATTTTCTTAACATGTTCTTCTCGTCTTTGAATTTGTTCTTGCTTTTCCGAAGTTCCCGCTATATTATTGCCCAGTACTGCTCCTCCGGGCGCAGTTCCGGACGGTTCGACAGGTTCATGTTCTTTGGAACAAAATTTTAGAATAGTGGCATGATGCCTAATCTGGCCAAAATAGCGGAGCTTCGTCGTACTGCTGCAAGAACGGAAAAAGGTGCTTCCCGAGGCATTCAGATTTGTAGATCTCGTCATTTACTGTGCCCTTTGTCACAAAAGGCTCACTCCTCAATCTTCAAGAGTAGATGGCCTGCCAAACGAGATATTTGGAGGCGAACTTCGACATTTTCTTCTTCTTAAATTTGTCGTCCACATCGAACTTACTCTTGTCGGTGAAAAACTCCAACCCTGGAATTTGCTTAAAATCGGGTTTTATATACGTTTTGTCGTCCACAACAGTCATATTTTGTCAGCATCTTCTCGTAGAGCTTCCGTGCCCGAGTTTTAGCCGTCGATTGTAGCCACACATCGCGGTTTGGGAAGTTCTGTACCTTGTATGTATGTAGACCAGCTCTCTTCTTTGCATTCTGGACGTAGCTCTGCGACATGCCGACTTTTTTTAGCCAAATCACGGCTTGAGACGTTAGGATTTGCTTTAACCATCCGCTTCACCTTTCCCTCCATCTTTTTGTTCTCCGGTAACGGTTTTCTTCCAGCTCCTTTGCCGTGATCAACGTCAACTACTCCTGGAACCGCTTCAACGCCCTGGAGACGGTTGAATGGTGAATGTTCAATATTTTTCCCAACTATCGGTGCGACAGGTTAGAAAATTCCAGGTGTTTGGAAAGAATTTGTTTTCTCGACTTGCGTTGGTTCATCTTCATTTTTGTTGAATCGAAAAACACGACTTCGAGTTTGACAGCGTAAACAATACACATCAATGAGAAAGTGTGCAAAATTTGGTTGATTTTTAAGTTATGCCCTGTTGAATGTGTCGCAATAATTTCGTGTTTTGGAAGGGCGACAAATTGGACTGTGATTACTACCGAGCGATCACTGTCCTCAATGCCGACTACAAAGTGTTGTCCCGAATCCTAATCCGCCGCCTAACGCCACAAGCAAACAGATTCGTGAGAAGTCATCAGGCCAGCTTCATGCAGGAACTTTTTACGATGGACCAGATCTTTACAATACGGCAAGTTCCTCAATAATACTGTGAACACCAAGTTTCTATTTACGCACTTTCTATTCATCGACTTCAAAGCCGCATACGAGACGATCGAACGTGACGAGCTATGGAAAATCATGAACAAAAAGGATTCTCCGCGAAGCTGACCAGACTGATCAAGGCGACGATGGAAGGAACGCGCAGGGGGCTTCGACAAAACGATGGTCTTTCCTGCATGATGTTCAACGTGGCGCTTGAAGGTGTTATTCATTATAATTATATCGGTTGTCCTCTACGGGCACGAGACGTGGATATTGCTCGAGGAGGACCTGCGTACATGCGGAGTATTCGAGCGATGAGTGTTAAGAATCATCTTTGGCGGCGTGCAGGAGAACTGAGTGAGGAGGTTAAGGATGTATCACAAGTTCGATCGACTATACGAAGGCTGGGCGGATACGCTGGGCAGGACATGTTGTGAGAATGAAGGACTACTGTCCTGCAAAACAGGTGTTCGCTGCCAATCCGGTAGGAACGAGACGAGCAGGGGCGAAACAAGCGAGGTGGTTAGACCAAGTGGAGCGTGATCTGGCGAAAATGGGATGCCCGGAAAGTTGGATAACGGTTGCCATGGACCGAGTGAATTGGAGGAATATTATTCATCAGGTTAAATTCGCAACTGCCTGAACTATATACAGATTATATGCAAATGCAATTCTATAAAACAAAAGAGTCTCAAATAAATATTAAGCTTATTTTTAATGTTTCAAGAATTTTTATTTGGTTCCTAACCGTTCAGTAACGGAAAATTGACCAGAAAGCAGTTTGAAGTTGAATCCCACTTACAATTCGGTTGATGCACATCCGCTATCGTTACTAGTCTGCCAGCATAGTGATTGAGATTTGTTTAATCCAATCCAATTAAATTAATTGCCATCGTCGCCACGTTATTTTGCGCCCATCATCATCGGTATCGTTCAAGACGGTACAGCGACAACCTGAAACGTGTGAAGTGAAACGTAAGTGCATCTGCCAGGACCCGGGAAAGACGTTTCCTTCTTGGTTCGCGGAAATTCTTGCGATGAAAAATTATCACCAATATCCATCAACGGAATTGATGGTTTACGTACTTTGGAGATCTCAGACCGGGGTCATTACCGGTTTTAGGTGACCACTACTGGAGCACTTTGGTGATCGTTAAAGCGGCTGTTTGAACAGTTATTTCAACAGTTTACGGAAAATGGCTGAGAAACAAATAATTCTAAATGAATTATTTGGAGGGGGTTTAATTTTTCTCCAAGTAATTTGAGAGGACTCCTGAGATTTGAAATAAGGTTGTTAATAAAGATTTGTGTTTTCTAAAATTGGAAAAAACACCAGCATTTTAAACTTCCTATATAACTCAACAAGTTTAAAGTGCATGACTACACAAGCAAAGGACACTCTACAGAGTTGATAAATGCCATGTCTAATATGCTTACACTCGAAAGCGCTATGATGAGCATCCATTAATAATAAACTTTACTTTAATTGAATTCTGCAACAGCATGATGTCAAGCGCGATGCTTCTGAACTCTCTCTAAACCTAGACAAATCCCGACATCGCCGCCGGTGGAGCTCAAAAGACTTGCTGATTTACGACCATCCACGGTGTAAGCTAGTGGCATTAACGCTTCCATATCAAACTGTTTCATGTAACTTTGTCGATGAAAAGCGAAGAGAGTAGTAAAAGTTTATGGAAAAGGACATCCCTTTGTTCTTTAACTGCCACAAATCACCGGCTGACAAATATTCCAAACAACAATCAACATTGACGGGCGAAAATTTACACATTTGGCCGAGTCATTTATCACCCGTGGTTCTTTCATCAACATCGCGCCATGCCAAGCCAAGAAGAGGACCACCTCGCGGTTTCTGGTCTCGGATTTACAAAAAGCAGAAAATCCCTGAGCGCGCGGCTGATCTCAAGCATCCCTCTTACGGCGAAGAAAATTCACACGTGCCAAACCAAAATATGGAAACCTGGCTGCGTATCTGCTCCAACTGCCCATTGCCCAAAAACCCCTCGTTTTTTCCTCGGGAAAACCTCCCTACAAACAGCCAGCAATGACAGCTACCGACTGCGATTGTTTCTGTTTTGACTGGTTCTAGTTTTTTTTTTTTTTTCTAAGACTGCCACATGCTCTAGGTACCTACACCTACCAACTGGCGGTGTACTCGTGATATTTTGGTTACCGCATCTTTTTTCTTTATTTACAACACTTAACCCCGGGAAGATTTGTGAGCTTTCCTTCGTTTGAAAAGTGCGATGTTTTGGTTTAGACTTTACCTTCCATTCTCATGATGAAGATACCTAGTCCCAACGTCTCACGGATCGAAGATATATGGCACATGCCGCCGAGAGAGGGTTACCATGGTATGGCAAGGAACATTCCATTTGGCTGGAAATTTCTACCTTCCGGATAATTAAGTGGTCGGTATCTATTCGAGTGATATTTACTTCGCGAAAGTTCTACGGATTAACACCACGAAATGATTTCACGAATACTGGCAAACGCAACAGGAGGAGTTTTGGAAAGATGGTAGATGTTTTTTGAGTAACTTTCCCACGTAAGTTTTCGACTTCTTAATAAGGATTAAAGTACAACATTAAAATATGTATTGTAACTGTTTCTATTAAATTTCAAAGAAAAAAAAAAAGCAGAAAAAAGTATTTTCCTGATCTTCTAATGAGTTCTCGGACTTTCCGTTGAATACCTTCCATCATTTTCAGCATGGTGGTAACGTCAACCGTATCGCCCTATTTCCACAACTTCGCCATTTTACTTTGATGATGTTTGATTGATTTGCCACACTTCTTCAATTTTAATCCCGGGTGTGGTGACAGCTAGCTAGATCCGGTCAGAACTTCACGGGGCCTTCGTGTGACTGGATGAACGACTCAACATTATCTCTTGAAGACAGTTTTCCTTGTAAATTTGTCCTTTCATGTTTGCTCCAGTGATGAAAACTTTTGTCTTCTTGACACAGTTAAAGATGGTTCATCAACTTGTGAGACAATTTATCCACAAAAACACATTTGAACCTACCTTAACTGTTCGCCTTACAGTTAGCTACCTTGAAAACCTTAAACTTCAGACCCGCCCAAGCAACCAAAAGTCTCGTTAAAAAGGTCGAACACAGCTTAATCGGCATAATCAATATGCTGAAGTTCCTTTTATTCAGCCCAAAATTTAAGTTCTTATTGGAACTTTAGAGTTCCATTACAGATTTGAACGGCCTTCTATTCAGCCCACAAGTAAACGTTTGATCAGCAAAAACAAAAAATAATTCTCCTCTTCTCTCTTATTTTGGTCATCACCAGCCCATGTGGTGCTGCCGGTTTCTCGGCATTCATTTTATTCCTCCCATCCCCTTCCTCAATTGATCTTACTTAATCTTAAATTGCTTTGTTTTAAATTTTGTTCGATACATGCCGGCATGCACGTCAGTTCTGCTACACAATTATTTGATTTGCTTACTCAAGCAATCAAACAACCTTATAGAAAAAATTAGTCCTGGTACCAGATTTAAACCCCATCCTCCGAGATGATAGCCGAACAAGCTGCCACGACGCCACGCCTAGATCTTGCCTTACTGGCAGCTAAAATTCGAAGTGGTTATAAGCTTCCTAGAATACCCGCAAGGGCAACCATAGCGGCCAGCAGCAAAGACGCATGTTGATTATTACTAAGAAACATTACGAAACGGCATATAAATCAATCATCCGTTAAAATAATATCGGTTTAAAAAAAAAAAATGAAATTCCATGATTATAACTAGTAAGCATAAAATTATACAAATTCTTGATTTAATCTTGATATTTTATCAATAAATTGCTTCAACTGACTTTCAATGTGTGATAAATTCGTGGTAAGTAAATACAGTTAGACGAAATTTTATAAAGTCAAAGTTTTTACTCTTTTCAAAAACAATCATTTGCGATTAGCTTTAAGTTGTTCTAAGTTGAATTTTCAAAATAAATTATACATTTCAACAAATTCCAAGCTCCAAAAATGATTTATTTATTATATGCCCTTTTGTGATGTTCGTTCACATTTCATATTCATGAAATGGCGGACATGTCTCAAAAAAGGCAATTTGAGGAACTTTCTGGAACTTCGAGTCCATAGAAGGCTATTTGAGATCCAATTTGTAACTTTTATTCTGAATGATGCGATTGACATGTCACAGAAAAGGCTATTTGAGGAACTTCTTGGAACTTGAAGTTCACGGAAGGCTTTTTGAGACCTAATTTGTAACTTTTATACTGTGTGGGTGCGATTGACATGTCACACAAAAGGCTATTTGAGGAACTTTTTGGAACTTCAAGTCCATAGAGGGCTATTTGAGTAACCTTTTGTAACTTTCATGCTCACATTCGAGAAAATTTGGTACCAATTCCCTTTGAAACCTTTATTCAGCGAAATTCGAACTTTGGAGGATCGAGTTTAAGTAGATATGAGACTTTTGGTTGCTTGGGCGGGTCTTGTCCACAGTGCATTTTTTAAGGCAATACTTCGGAAGGGAGTGTCTAATTCACGATTTTTTTTTTTTTTTTTTTTCAGGGATTTTCATCCTATTGGATGATTCATCCCATATCTAATTCACGAATACGCACTACTTTTGCAACACTTGCCAATAAGTTCATATTTGAATTCAATATCATCCTGACCGCCCAAGATCATCTTCACGTTGTGGTCCCATTGGCTACGTTTATTGTTTTGCGTAGTTCATTTGATAGCTTCGGACTCTTTAAGCTTAGTAAAGTTAGCTTACGTTATCCTACGTCAATCGCAATTTGCGTCAGTCTCCAACTCTTTTGCAAAGAAGTCATTATCCGGGTGAGCCCTTCACTAACTGCCAGCCATGTGTTGATTTCATCACACATTTTCTGCAACATGTTGTCCGCTGTCGTTTCTGGTCCGCAGGCGGCAAATATGTTGGCACGTTCCTCTTCAAATCTTGGACAATAGAATACCACGTGTTCGGGTGTCTCGTCCACGTCATCGAATGTTAGGCAGACCGGAAGGTCGCATGTCCGAACCTGTGGTGATACTTCATGAAGCATCCATGACCAGTCAGGAATTGCGTCATGTAGAAATCCACTTCGCCATGCTTTCTCTCCATCCACTCCTTGATGTTAGGGATCAAACGATGGGTCCATCTTCCTCTTTCTGAGCTGTCCCACAGCTGCTGCCAGACTTCGGATCCCCGAGTTGTTCGCCATTATCCTCGTGAGTGCGGCCGTTGCTGTTGCCGCCTTCTTGCATACATACTCAACGTGGTTTTTTTTAAGATGAGCCGGTCGTCAATCATCACACCCAAATATTTAAGCTCACGCTTTGATTCGATAGTGCATGCTCCAACTGTATTCCTGCCTGTTTGCGGTGAAATCAGGTTTGATATCAGGACCATCTCTGTTTTGTGGTGAGCCAACTGCAAACTTTTGGAGTGCATCCAGCTCTCTACTGCTTCTACAGCCTCTGAAGCTCTTAGCTGGACATTTTCTGTTGAGTAACCCGTCGCTAGTAGCACGACGTCGTCCGCTAAACCAACTAACTATACTCCCTCTAGCAGGCTCAATGTCAGCACCTCATCAAACGTAATATTCCACAGAACCGGGACCAGTGTCGACCCTTGCGGTACTCCAGCTGTAACATCCAATTCCTGAAATCCTTCGCTCGTAATGTATAGTAGTTTGCGGTTCTAGAAATAGCTTTCCACTAATTTGCAGAGATATTTCGGTATCCTAATTTTTATAAACGAAGAAGCGATTGCTGCCCAGCTGACACTATTGATAGCGTTGCACACGTCCAATGTTACTACCGCACAAAAACGGTCCCCTCTTCTCTTCTTGAGTCTGGCTTTTTCAGCCGTTTCGATGACAGTTCGAATGGCGTCGACTGTGCATCGCCCTCGGTGTACTGGTGGATACGATTCAAGATCACGTTTTCCAGAACCTTTCCAACCGTATCCAGTAGGCATGTTGGCCTGTATGCCGATGGGTTCCCCATTGGCTTTTCTGGTTTGGGCAGCAGAACCAGCTCCTTCCGTTTCCAAATTTCTGGAAACATCCTTTCATCTATTCAAATTTTTAGTGACGATCGGAACATTTCGGGAAATTCCATAATCGCGGCCTTAACTGCAATGTTCGGGATACACTAAGGTCTTTTTTTACGCGGTTTGATTTTGCTCAGTTTTTCTAACACGGCTTCTTTTAACGCGGTTTTTTACCATGGATATGATTCTTCTACACGGCTCTCGCGAATCAACACGTTTTTTGAGCGAAAATATTCAAGGTCCTATACGTTAACGAGGGAATTCATACCGCGTAAAAATAAACCTAAGTGTACCATACATTGCAGTCAAGGCCGTGATTATGGAATTTCCCGAAATGTTCCGATCGTAATTGCAATTTTTTTTCTTTTTCTCTTTCTCTCCTTGTTTGCATAATGCGTTAGAATGTTTTTGCTCGTTAGGAAGTTCTTGCTCTTCTCGTTTTAAACGCGGGGTAGAATTCGGTGAGCTGCAGCCACGTTAGGACGTACTTTCTCTAAATAGATACACGAAGTACTCGATAGTGCGCGACGCGACAATCATTAAATATTTAACTTCGCTTTGATCACATACCCTCCCAAAGGGAATCCAGATCTTATTAACCTTCCCCACTAACAATCCACCCTCCCTGCGCCGACCGTGGAGATTTAGAGGTGTATTCGGTCTCTAGTAGCAACGGAAGTCGAATCCTTCCCTTTCTCCGATGAACCGTATGGACGTGGCCGGCGCCGTTATTGACCATTTAAGATAACGAACCTTCGAAACGTGTACACAGAAAATGGTTAGCTAATCCCAAGCCCCATTTATTTGGATCTAGGTAAAATTTTGATGGTTCTTGTCAATTACGGAGAAGCAACTGCTGAAATGTACGGTTTATCTAAGCTCAAGCACAAGCTCAAAAACTGAAAATTTGAGACGGTTTTCTTCATATTATTTTCTATTCACATAAGATTTGCAGATTTTGTATTGAAAGTTTTGAAATTAAGTACCAAGATTTCGAAATTTTCAGCCCGCAAAATGCGGGAATACTTCTTCAATGCCCCACGGGGCCCCATTCAGCTGCTTTATTTCAAGTTATCATTCCGATTTTCTAGTTTTGATTTAAATTCCTTGATTTCTGTACCTTGAAGCAGTATGATTATAATAATGTTAAAACTTGTTTTTTTCTTTCTTCCCTTGCGCCAAGAAGGCCGGGACAATTGCCCCAAATAACTCCACCCCCCTTCCCTCCCCCTAAATCCAGCCTTGACAGTATGTAGTATTTTTTTCAATCATATCATCTACGGCGCAGTACACTTTTCAGCACATTTTAGCAATATAGTCAGCTCCTATCGGCGTTAAATTTTTGCAAACTCGTCTGTGGTTGTGGCGTTGAAGACTTCATTTCATTAAGTTATTCGTTAAGTACTGGTATCCGAATGTTTTAGCCTAAAATACAATCCATTTGTTGGCGACGATCTTATTCACATCTGACCAACTGTTATACTAGTTATGTATACCCTTATTATTTGAATATAGTGATGAATAGAGTGATAGGAGCGTAACGTAATTTTTGAGACTGATCAGCTTTTAGGGAGTTAGTCTAGCTAAAATCATTAGCCAATAAACGCCAACTTGTATCGAGTGTAATTTTTGTCGGTCAATACAGTTTTCTTATAAATTCTATGGTTGTACGTTACATTTTATTATTCATAAAAAAAAAGGAAAAAATCCACCTGGTTAAAAACACGAAAGTTTTCTGAGTAGATCGATACCAAAATAAGTGAAATTACGTCAGTCCATTGCCGTGTAAACGCCCTTGAAAGCAACTATCATAAGGTCTATCATCTCCAACGATAGAATCTAGCGTCGGTTGAAAACGACGGTTTAAGCATTCTTGCATGCAGAGAAAGTAGTTTTTTTACACCTGGCTCAGCCCACAAATCAAGGGGATAACACCATTAATGGCTGCCAGAATAAATATAGAAGATTTATGTAAGATAAAATTCTTCCACCTCGTAAATAGGCTCAAACTTTAAATATGTGCCTTTGCAACAATGTTTTTAGTTTACATTGGCCATTGATGGTGCTTTTGGGTTCTATTACATGTAGTGTTCATTTTTATCGGCCAGCAAAGCCGTCAGAAGTTATAACATTTTAAATTCTTTTTTGTACTTTTGTCTTTCAGATCCAACTGCAGAAAACAAAATTAAACTAAAAACATCAAAATTGGTTAATAAGGAGTGTATTCGACAAAAATGCAACACTTTGTTTTGCTAATAACTTTTGCATGCATGAATGAAAATTGATTAAATTTTCAGTCAAGCTACCTACTTCAGCAATGTTTACATGGGCAAATTTATGTGACATTCTTTTGAGATATCGTCCAATCGTCCAATCAAATAGTTTATTGAATAAATTTCATGGACAGAATCGCGAAAAAATCAGGAAAGTCCTAGTAGGAGTCTCAAAAACAGCTGGAAATCAACTATTCGACTAAAGGTCATACATATGATCAAATAGTCATAGAGGATCTAAAAGTGAGGTCACTCATTCTTATTTTCACTATTCATGAAGTTTTTTTTTTTTTTTGTTTCGATTATAGTCGTTTTACCATCTTTATGGCATTCGCGACTTACTATTCATGAAGTGAAGATGATTAATTCCATATATATATATATATATATATATATATATATATATATATATATATATATATATATATATATATATATATATATATATATATATATATATATATATATATATATATATATATATATATATATATATATATATATATATATATATATATATATATATATATATATATATATATATATATATATATATATATATATATATATATATATATATATATATATATATATATATATATATAAGTTAGCAACCAAGCCATAGCCGAGGACCCAACATCAACAATTATGTTCCCACCGTTCCAGCATAACACGATACCGAGCGACGTGACAATTTCAACAACATCTCTATTCCCAGCAGATCGGACTTCCCGGAATCCCAGTAATAGTGCGCATTAGATTGAGGTTCTAAACTCTGTAGAGAATAGGAATAAAGTTAGTTCTAGTTTAATCTCCAAGTCGTGCAGTCGAGTTCTCCTTTTTTTTAAAAAGAATTCCCTGATCCATGAATTCTTAGCTGGCGCAGTCGTCCGGATATTTTTCTAAGTGTTTTTAACCGCAATCGAGCATCCGCGAGCGCATATCGTGGACTTGTGTTTTTAACCGAGAAAAATTCCGTTGAACCATAAATCGTTTCCGTGAACGTAAATCGCGAAATTAGTTAAGAGTGAAAATCGTTTGTTAGGGAAATTAGGAAAACCGAGTGGACATCGGCAGTTTCAACAAGCTTGGACGTAACGTAAGTAATTTTATTTTTACCCCTAATTAACAATTTTGATGACAAAGTGTAAAAAATACTAACAAGTGAGTTTTTGTTTAAATAAGTGATAGTAATAATAAAAAAAAAGAGATGGAACAGTTCCAACAGCAACTTGCGTACCTAAAGCAAGAATTAGCCTCTAAAAATGAGCAAATTCATCAGCTCAAAGTCGAAGCGCAAGGTGCCGCTGAAGCTGTGCAAAACGCACGAGCCGAGTTAGCCCAAATTACGGCAGAGCAACAGGCACGCGAAAATGCCGCTGTTCAAGCAGCAGTTGCGGAAGCCCAAGCAGCAGCCGCCGAGGCAGCAGTCGCAGCCCAGGCAGCAGCTGATCAGGCTGCATCTGAACAAGCAGCAACCGCTAGTAATAACAATCATTTTGGATCAGTAAATCCCGCAGAATCTATCCTCAAAACATTACAAACCCCGCAAATTATTCGAGATTTGCCCTGTTTTGACGGAAACAAAATCAAATTGAATTCCTTCATTCGATCAATCGATAATGTAATGCCAATGATTGACAAAGTGCGTGGTACCCCAATTCATACAGTCTGGATCCAAGCCATTAGGACTAAAATCATAGGTGACGCTGATAATGTTCTCGAACTCTATGGCACGTCCTTGAGTTGGTATGAAATTAAATCCAATTTGATTACCCATTATAGTGACCGCAGGGATGAATGTTCTTTGCTTAGGGATCTGTTCGCAACCAAACAAACATCTGATGTAGAAACATTCTACAGTGATATTTCCTACATCATTTCGTCACTGGTAAACCTCCTTAACATAACAGAGCAAAATGCCCAGGTAAAAACCGCAAAGAATTTGTTATTTCAGCAAATGGGACTCAAAGTCTTTTTATCTAAACTAAAGGAACCTTTAGGACACATAATAAGAGCGCAAACTCCGAGCACCTTAAAGGAAGCCTTGAGAATGTGCATAGAAGAATCCAATTATCATTATGTGAAACCCACAGACAAATCCGATCCACCACCAATCCCGCATAAATCCCCACGAAATTTCCCAACACTTCCAATTCATAGCCCCAAATCTTTTCCAACATTTCCACCCATTCAAAACCGAAACGCTTTTCCACAGCGTCTACACTTTCCTCAAAACCCTCCAAGACAAAATTTTAACTATTTCCAAAACTTTGCACCCAAACCACAACCGTACCAGTTTAAACCATTCCAATTCAAACCAACATCCAATTCATTCAATTTCCAAAAACCTCAAAATACATTCCAATCAACCGGTAACCAATTCGGAAATAAAAACGTTTTTGCTCCAAAGTTTACTCCCCAACCTAAGCCAACACCTATGGACATTGATCCATCGTTGAGATCGCGCGCAATAAATTACATAAACAGGCCGCATTATCAAATAGAAGAATGTGAAGAAATGTACTACCCTCAGCAATTTTACCCTGATTATTGTTACGGCTATCCTACATTGGACGATTATACACAAACAAATCAACAACCACAACAATCTGATCAAATTACCAAACAACCTACAGAAGAAGCATGTGATGCATCAGCCTCAGCCACTACTAACAGTGACGAGATTGAAGATTTAAATTTTCAGACGGTCGCGTTTGCATCGCAACAAACGTAAACAACTTTGTTCCATACGTTCTAATTGAGACAACCAAAGGCCCTCTCCGATTTTTAATCGACACGGGAGCCAACAAAAATTACATAGATCCAAAACACGTGAATTACGATAATTGCAAAGTTACAACCCCATTAAATGTTAGGAACATCAGTGGAAAACACAAAATAGACAGATATGTGAAATTTAACCCGTTTCCTCAACTTGATCAAATTGAAAAATCTACATTCTATGTATTCAATTTCCATCCGTTTTTTGATGGCTTAATTGGATACGAAACATTAAAAACTTATCAAGCTAACATTTTAACGGAATCAAATGAATTAGAAATTTTCAATACAAGGATTAAGATGTATCGAAAGTATCCAGATATAAAAAATGTTATTTTAAATTCCCATGAAACTAAAATTATTGGTCTTTCTATAGAAACAAATGATGGCGATTTTTATCTTGAAAATGATTTATTTGTGCAGCAGAACGTCATTATTCATTCTGGACTGTACAATGCTAAAGACAACCAAGCTCGTGTAGTAATTACTAATTACTCTGATGAGTGTTGTAAAATAAATTTAGATCAACAACTAGTGATACCTGAAATTAATAATTTTGAAACAAGTACACCTGGTGATAAAAAATCACGATTACCAAAATCTCTTTATGAGCAAATTCGAATATCACATTTGAATAGTGATGAACGAAACAAGCTCTTAAAACTGATTCATCAGCATGAAGATGTTTTCTTCTTGGAAGGCGATAAATTGACCTTCACAAGTGCGATTAAACATAACATCATAACAAAAGATGAGTTGCCGATTCATACGAAATCGTACCGCTACCCCTTTTGTCACCGAGAAGAGGTGCAGCGTCAGATTTCGAAAATGCTCGAGCAAGGCATCATACAACATTCTAGTAGCCCATGGACGTCCCCTGTGTGGATTGTTCCTAAGAAATTGGATGCTTCTGGAATTAAAAAGTGGCGTTTGGTGATCGACTACCGTAAATTGAATGAGAAGACGGTAGACGATCGATATCCAATTCCCAATATCACCGATATTCTGGATAAGCTAGGAAGGTGTATGTATTTTACTACACTGGACTTAGCCTCTGGCTTTCATCAGGTGGAAATTGAGAAAAAAGACATTCCAAAAACCGCATTCAGTGTCGAGAATGGACACTATGAATTTCTTAGAATGCCTTTTGGGTTAAAAAATGCCCCTTCCACTTTCCAACGCGTTATGGACAATGTGCTAAGGGAGCATATTGGTGTCATCTGCTTGGTGTACATGGATGACATCATCATCTTTTCAACCAGTCTAACTGAACACATAGACAACTTAGGAAAAATCTTTGCTACACTTGAAAAATATAATTTGAAAATTCAGTTAGATAAAAGCGAATTCCTTAAAAAGGAAGTTGCGTTTTTAGGGCACATCGTCACCTCCGACGGTGTTAGGCCAAACCCGGATAAAATTCAAATCATCAAAGAGTGGCCATTGCCCTCAAATGAAAAGCAATTACGTGGTTTCCTAGGCATACTAGGATACTACCGTAAATTTATAAGAGATTTCGCCAAGATAGCGAAGCCTCTTACTAACGCTCTAAGGAAAGGCGAGGAAATCAAACATTCAAAAGATTTCGTTGACGCCTTCGAGCGATGCAAAAATATTCTTTCAGGCAGCAACATTCTGCAATACCCCGACTTCACTAGGCAATTTATCCTGACCACAGACGCTTCCAATTTTGCAATTGGCGCTGTGCTCTCTCAAGGGACCATTGGCAACGATAAACCCATCGCTTTTGCTTCAAGGACCTTAAACAAAAGTGAAGAAAAATACTCAGCCATAGAGAAAGAACTACTGGCTGTTGTATGGGCATGCAAATACTTTCGCCCGTATTTGTACGGCCGTAAATTTATTTTGTATACAGATCATAAGCCACTTACATACGGGCTTAATCTGAAAGATACAAACAACCGGCTAGTTCATTGGCGACTTGCTCTAGGCGAATTTGACTATGAAATCCGCTATCGACCTGGTAAACAAAACGTCGTTGCAGATAGTCTGTCGCGAGTAAACCACGAACTTAATGCCAATGAGGAAATATCATCTGACGATGCAACTGTACACTCAGCAGATACTGATGATTCGGAATTTATTCCCTGTACAGAGCGGGCAGTAAACACTTTCAATAACCAAATCGTGTTGAAGATAGGCCCAGATGCACCAGATGACTATGAGGAAATTTTTCCCCGGGTCTACAGAAGGACAATTACCAGACTTGTCTTTGGTGTTCCCGTAATTTTCTCTATGTTTAAAAACCATATGGATCTAAGAAAGACTAATTGTATTTATTGCCCTGAGAAACTATTAGGCCTTATTCAGATAGTTTACAAAAATCATTTCAATAGGGCTAAAGCATTCAAAATTTACATTTCACAAAAAATGTTAATCGACTTACAAACCGCCGAAGAACAAAACACAATAATTGAACAAACACACGAATCATCTCATAGAGGGATTTGGGAGAATAATAAACAAATTTCTAATAGATTCTTTTTCCCAAGAATGAAATTTAGAATTAGACAATTTATAAAACTTTGTGAAGTTTGCAATAAAAATAAATATGACCGCCATCCTTACAAAATTTATTTCGGAACGACACCAAATACTAAAAAACCGTTCGAAATAATTCATATCGACATCTTTTTGAGTCAACCTTTGATATTTCTAACAGCAATAGATAAATTTTCAAGATTTGGCATAATAATTCCTATCAAATCCAGAACTATTACCGATATAAGAAAAGGGTTACTTAAACTTTTCTCGATATATGGAACACCCGGATTAATCGTTTGTGACAATGAACCCGCTTTACGCTCAGTTGAAATAAGAGGTCTAGCAAATAATATGAATGTCGAGATGCATTTCGTGCCTGCAAACCATAGTGGAAGCAATGGTATGGTCGAAAGATTTCATTCAACACTGGCTGAAATTTTTCGATGCATAAAACCCCAATATGCGGATCTAACTAACAAAGAAATTTTCCGGATAGCCTCTACGCTATACAACAATACGATTCATTCAGCAACTGGACTGAAACCCCGCGAAATCTTTTATGGAATCAAAGATGGGCACGAACGGCCTCTTAACATTAATGAAATGCTAGAGGAACGACACAAATTCTATGACGAGGTAATTTTGGCAAATGAAAAAACACAAAAGAAAAATTTAGACTATCATAACAAGGGTAGAGAAGGGAAACCTCACATAGATATTGATGACATAGTCTTTAAAAAGATTCAAGGAATCAAGCAAAAGACTAAAGAAAAGTATCAACCGACCAAAGCTATTGAAGATAAAGGAAGAGCAATCCTCGATAGGTCTGGACGGGAGATCCATAAAGAAAATATTAAAAGACTATAAACTAATAGATTTTTATTTTCAGGATGGAACTACTCATCATCATCATTATGATTTTCCTGCCCTTATCCTTTCCCAAATTCATACAACTACACGATATAACTAACAACCCAGGAGCACTGACTCTCAGTGCAGGAGAAGGTAGAATTCTGGAAGGATATAACCGACTATTTCATACAGTCGATCTTAAAGAGTTAGGAGCTACCATTGACATTTTGGATCAAGTTATACTCAAAATTAATAGTTCGACAGGAGATTTTTCTCAAATCATTCATATTAGACTTAAGGAAGTTAAAAATGTTTATAAAACCCTTCTCCCGGATGCATACAGAAATAAACGATCAATTGAAACACTAGGCAGTGCTATAAAATTCCTCACAGGTAATTTAGACGCAGATGACTTGCGACAAATCGATTATAATATTGATGCTATTAAACGATCTGAAACCAAATTAATGAGTGAAAACAATAAACAGATCATAATTAACTTAGAGTTTCAAAATTCTCTGAAAAAATTAAGTGATGAAGTTAAAAAACATCAGAATCTTATCCACAAGATCAACACGCAAAAAGGCTATCTAGTAACAGAAAATGCTAAAATTTCGATTCTTTTCCAGTTAGATCTTGTATTGCAAACTTTAAGAACTATAGAAAATGGAATAGCACTTGCCAAACTTAATATTGTTAACCGACAACTTTTATCAATTAATGAATTAAAAATTATTGCAGATCAATTAAAACAGGTAGATGTTAGATTGGATAGTTTAGAAGATGCGTACAATTACCTCTCCGTGACAGCATTCTACCATGGACATCATCTTATCATCAGTATTGACATCCCCAGAGTATCTCCCATCATATACGAGCGAATGATTATCGAACAATTGCCTATTCAGAACAAAACTGTTAACATCGGATACCATACAGTTCTCATTAATGCAAATATTACATTTGCTATACTGACTGAACTCGAACCAATAGCCAAAGTCTATATTTACAAAAGAAATGAACTTACGAATATTACTAACGATTTGTGCATTGCACCTTTAGTTCGCGGACGAAGTGGAAAATGTCCCTTCAAAGAAACGCCGCCTGCTACAGAATTAAAACTCTTGACTTACGGAACACTAGTAGTCAAAGCCACACTACAAAATGCGGTTATGAGTAGCACTTGCGGTATAAACCATAAAGAACTAAAAGGAAACTATTTGATAATCTTTCACAATTGTTCAGTGATTATTCAAGACAGGCTGTTCGAAAACCTTGAACTAACCTTCAAGCATCCAGTCATTTCACCACTCGAAACATATCAAATAGATGAAACTCACCTGGAGCGATATTACAACACTTCATATTTACATGAAATGCACATCCAAAACCGACAACACCTGGAATCACTAAAATTACAGCATTTCTCATCAACTGCAGCATTCATCATTTTTGTCTCGATAATCATAACTGTTTTAGTCTATCGACAGCGTAACGCGATAACAGCATTCATTAAAGGACGCACGGGCCGTGCTTCTTTAGGGGATGGAGTAGTTAGCAACCAAGCCATAGCCGAGGACCCAACATCAACAATTATGTTCCCACCGTTCCAGCATAACACGATACCGAGCGACGTGACAATTTCAACAACATCTCTATTCCCAGCAGATCGGACTTCCCGGAATCCCAGTAATAGTGCGCATTAGATTGAGGTTCTAAACTCTGTAGAGAATAGGAATAAAGTTAGTTCTAGTTTAATCTCCAAGTCGTGCAGTCGAGTTCTCCTTTTTTTTAAAAAGAATTCCCTGATCCATGAATTCTTAGCTTATATATATATATATATATATATATATATATATATATATATATATATATATATATATATATATATATATATATATATATATATATATATATATATATATATATATATATATATATATATAATGACAATGAATGACTAAATATACAAAGAAAGTTTTCTCCAAATGCGACTTTTCCTGAATATCACTTCCAAAGTTTAGGTTAGATCTGGAATGGTGTTTTTACTCGAAAACAGAGATGGAGTGATTAAAAGTCAAATATGCTGTTTTTTTGTCGGAGGGGGACAATCTGCTAAAATTGTCATAACTTTGATCAAATTCAAAGTTTTAAGTAGTTTTGAAAACCGAGCTTTAGGAAACAGAAAAAGTAATCAAAAAAAGTCTTGATTTGGAAAAGGGTGGTTCTTAGCAGGGCCGTAGGCAGAACGGCCCAAAGGGAAGAGGGTTTGGGTGTCCTATTTTTTCTATGATATATGTGCTCAAACAATGTATGCTAGTTGTGTAGCGTTTTTGAGTTATCGATAAAATAAGATTTTTCCACCTTCATTTTTACTTGAACTATAAACTGAGCTTTACATAGACAATTTTGAAAATACATCAAGAAATCTGTAAAATGGTAAACTAGATTTGTATAAGGAATTCTTCAGTAACAAGTTAGAGAATTAACTTTTATCGATGGTTAAAATCTTTGAATTTGCTACAAGATCTGGTAAATTTAGCTGATTTGATTTGAACAAAGAATAATTTTTTATTAGAAAGCCTTAAATTATGTTTCATCATCCGCAAACTCTATTCGTAAAAATGAATTCCTTAAATAAAATCCTGTAGTTGTTTTTTTTTTTCTAAAATAGAAACTGACTGATCTGGGTAACAAATTCTGAAATTTGAAAAACAATGAAAACTATAAGTCTGCTATATCTTGCAATTTTGCAATCTGAATTTTGAATGTTAACTCTTTATCTGAATTCCTTTCCTGGAAATGAATTCATTTTGTAATATTCAAAATTCAGATTAAGCTCCTATATGAGTTAAAATTATCAAGATTTGTATTTTGGTTCTTTTTCCTAGTTTCAATATGATTTTTGAAAAGTAAAAAAAAAAGATTTCTGAATTCAGATTGCAGATCAATGTTCATGCTAAAATGCTCACGTTTTTCGATCAAACGAAAAGCTTTTAAAATACACTCGTTTGTTGCTGCCCGGATTCTAATTGATTATTGCTTTGATATTTTTTTTTCATATTTGGAAAATACTTAGTTTTAATGCATATGAGTTTAAAAAATGAGAGATAAAAATTTGAATTAAACGAAAAATCAAATTTGAATAACAATTTCAAAAAAGATTAATCATCCCCGGGCATATAAATTCCAGAAAAATGAAAATAAAAAAACATAGCAATTTCAAAATCCTAGAAAGGGGAGATGGGGGCATAATGGCCACCTTAAGGAAAACGGTTATTTAACCATAGAAAATAGCTATAATATGGAGGTTACATTATTGTTTCGTGTTCAGACACTTGAAAAGCCTATTCTCTAACGGGCTGAAACGTGAAAAACTAGATGAAAACGTTAAAAAATGCATTTTAAAAAATTTTGCCAAAAGCTGAAAACCAGCCACTGTGGAGGCATAATGAGAACCCCCCCTGAGGCAGTATGAGCACCATTAATCAGAGCAAGATGTGCGTTTTTGCCGGGGAATCTAGCAGCGAATTCAATTCGATGAAGTCAGGTGAGTCGTAGATTCATCAAACAAAGCAATAACAAAATAATCTAGGTCTGTTTGTAGAATACAAACAATTCACGCACGCTCATACATTAAGTGCTTTGTTCGGAGGATGATGCTACTAGCCGTATAATGTAACAATAAAAAAATCGATCATGAGTTGTGAATGGAAAAAAATCACCTCGAACAGAAATCGAACTCTAGTCTTTTGATTACCTCTCCGACACCTTACCAATAGGCTAAATCGTCGGATGAAAACTAGTCAAGGTGTGGCTCTATAAATCAATTTTAATTTGCTGCTAGATTCTACGGCAGAAAATGCTCATTATGCCTCGATAATATGGTGCTCTATATGCCCCTAGTCAACAAATTTAAGTAAAAACGTGCTTTAAAATTGATAAAAGTGAAAAATCAAAAATTTTATGATGGTAAAAATTGAGAAACAATGTGTACATCATGTTGCAGTGCGTACATTAAAGATCAAGGTTATTTTAAGATCATAAGAGCTTATTTCATGGTGCTCAAAAATTATAATATTTTCGTAACTTGAGAACCAAGCTAGTTTTTTTTTAAATATCTCTGTAAAGATGAGAGGGAGATTCCTTTTTTTGTGAAAAATTAATACTATAGGAAGTACGAAACAAATCCTCATGAAAATTTATTTAAGAAAATACGCACTTTCGTAGAAAAGCGTAGTTCTCATTATGCCTCGGGTGCTTGTTATGCCCTCATCTCCCCTAGAACTAGGATAAATAGTGCGAAATACAAAAACAGATATAAAATTTAGATATTGATAATAGGGAACCAGAACCGTGAAATGAGTTAAATCTATTGAAATTTAGTATTCTGAAATGAATTTTAATCATCAAGTGAGAAAATTTTGGAAATCTGTAGCAGAATTCTGAACCTGGTATTAGTGTTCAAGGGTTTGACGTAAGTTCTGAGTAAGGATAGTTAATCTTAAATAACCTTACTCAATCATCAAAATTTTATTAAGAATTTAAAAATTTGAATACATAATAGATCACCTCGCTTGGTTTTCCTGGACCTCAATGGGGGTTGAACTGGCTCAGACAAACTGTTTCATTCAATTTTCAATCAAACAGATATAATTTTTCACTGTTTGTGATATAAATTTCATTGATCGGTTGATTTTTTCATCACTTAATGTAAAATTATAGCAAAACAATTTATTGCTATCAGCTTTTTAAAAAAAGACTAAAATCACATCAAAAGAAGCGGAAAATTACATCTCTTTATTGTTACACTTGTGAAAAAATAGATCACTTTTAAACATTTTTTGCTGTGTACACTACTTAATAGCGACCAGGGGACGCCATCTTTTGTTATATCGATCATCTAAGCAAATCCAGGTATCCTATTTTTATTCCATACATATTTGTTATCAATCTTTTGTGGGACGAAATGTCCAAAATAGAGGAGTCTGCCGCGTACGATGGTCTTGAAAAATCTCTTAAGCTCGTTATAATTAAAAGTGAAGGTTTTTTTTAAAGGTTAAATTCCTCCAGAACAAATGGTGTGTTTCATCATTATTAAATTGCCTAAGGAATCTTAGGAATAGTTCACACTGCTTATAATAATATTCTCTTCACTGCTTTTATTCCTCCAAGTTATGTATCGATTAAGCTAAGGATGACATAAGGCGTCACTTAGAGAACTAACAATGCATAAATTTTAGAAGCAAACTATGAGAACAATATTTAATTTTAAATCCTTTCATTTGATACATGCATCGGAAAACGGTGATTCAAATCAACTTTCACCTCCCCGTAATCTATTGACTAAATGTAAAATAGCACACAACACCCATCAGTGTGTGTTTATCTCCAAAGCGTATTTCTCCGTAAGCAATAATATTTGCTCAAATAACAAAAATAATGCAAAAGAAGGGGCGAACCGATCGGCCACAAATAGCGGAAAATTGTAACCAGAAAAATCTCGAAAAATATACACAAAACAAACTCCGACGCCGAGCCGTTTTATTTTTCCATTTTGTTTTTTTTTTTGGTACATGCTACCAAAGACAAGAAGACAACGAAAAATCGCAACTCCTCACCTTTTCACCGTACTATTCGGGGGTGGGTGCGCGTTTTGAATAGTAAGAAATTGCGGGGAAAAGAATGGAAAATCTGTGCAACACACACACAATCGATTGATTTACGACTGATTGCGCCCCTTTTGGCCACACAGCTGGAAACGATTTGTGAGCGACTACTATTAATAGCGCCTCATCTCCTCAAAAGCACGGTACGGCGGCATTTCGGCAATTATAAGCTCTCGTGAAAATAGAAAGACCACATACTGAACACACACCGCATTTGTGCGTCCCGGCAGATGAAAGGCAATCATAATGAGAGTTCTGTAGCGGGAGAAAAAAAAAATTAAAAAAAAAAACAAAAAACCTTGTGACGATTCCCGTAAACCACTTCCATCTCCCGCGGTAGTGGGTGGAAATGTTTCTTTTTTCTCGCGTTACGGGGTAGAGATGGGTATCTGAAAGGTAGGATTAGTTGATTGGTACTTAATAACCTATACAATACACTGAGGTTTTTTTACGCGGTTTTTTACACGGTATTTTTTTACGCGGCTTTTTTTACGCGGATTTTCCTGAGACCTGAGACCTGAGACTTGAGACCTGAGACCTGAGACATGAGACATGAGACCTGAGACCTGAGACATGGAACATGAGACCTGAGACATGAGACATGAGACGATCTGAATTCCACACTGTCAAATAAGCCTCACTATATTCTACTATTCTATTAATCTAATTGATTTTGTTTTTATCTTAAAAATAAACTATCATTGTACGCAAATTTTTAAATAATCATGGTTCTTACGCGTTTTTTTAGTAACTTGCTTTTTTGCGCGAATTTTTTGATTAAAATGGATTTTTTACGTGGATTTTCGAATTTCGGGTTTTTTTTTTACGTGGATTTTCGAATTAACGAGGTTTTTTTATGCGGATTTTCGAATTAACACGGTTTTTTTTACGTGGATTTTCGAATTAACGCGGTTTTTTTACGCGGAACGAAATACCGCGTAAAAAAAACCTCAGTGTATACCCATAGAAGAGGTTGCATAAATTCAATGCCTATATAGCTAATTTCTGTGCCGAAAACGCGCTGAAAAGTGTACTGTACCAAATATGAAATATTGAAAAAGCACTGCTGACATAAAGACTTAAGCTCCCAAGCAAAATGCTGCATGGCCACTACATTCAAGCGAAACAAATAAAAACATTTTATGGGATTTGTCGTAGTTTCAAACGTTTCTTTGAAAACTCATGCAAATTTTAACCCGATAAATTAACGCGTGCTTCGTCACCAAAGTTCGTTAATAGATTGAACTCTCATTCATCATACAAGTATTGGTGTACTTCTATATGATTCCAAACACACCACTACAATCAATCTATATTCAAATCTCATAAAAAGGTTGATTCAATTTTGATCAGTGCTATTTCTCTACCACAGTTGACACATACTTTGCAAGCTTAGGGTGTGTCGACGACACAAGCTATAATATAATTCCTAACAATACTTTTGTTGTTCAAATTATTTTTGTGTTCCGGGCTCTATTTCCTACAGGATTTTTATCCTGTTGGATAATTCATCCCAAAAAAAATATTGTGGAATCGAACTCACAGCAACAACTCATCTCGGCTTGCCAGCCCGATATCTTACCCAGGGCATCATCTGAGTCGGTTAGCAAACGAAGGTTTATTGTCAAATTCTTTCTGCCACTGCTGTCCGTCTGCCGTGTTTTTTCATCCTCCTTTGGCGGGGATGGGATACTAAAAATTGTTTTCTTTTGCCGGTGGGTTTACATACACACGCACAGTTCATCTTGGCTCGTGGCTTATTGCCGTGTCGGTTTTTTTCCACACACAACGCTCGGTTCATCATTCGACAATATGATATAAAATATGTTTTATTTGGTTTATTTCAGACATATGCAATGTGGTTGCGATGAGAGGACAATGCCATTTATTAGAAAGCTTGTTATTGCCACTTCGGCATAAAATTTCATACCGATAATTCCGCCTTCAAGAAAGTTCATTATTGGAGCAGAGTCTTATTTGTGGGTGCATAAACCAAAAGCTATGCGAGGATTTTGTCAATTATGGACGTGAAAAAATGTTCAAATTTTTACTCAGCAGTTACTACTGAAGATGAAATTGCACAATAATAAGATTCCAGATCTTAAGCTTCACTATAAGACAGGCCCGTGCGAAGGACCTGTTTATGGGGGAGGGAGGGGGGGGGGGGTTTGAAATTCAAATTAAGTGAAAAGCAATAACAATACCAAAAATAAACAATAAAAAAGGAAAGGGATTTCAAACACCGTTTCTCACTCATAATTACCACACAAACTGAAAAAATTGACTGATAAAAAAAACGTTTCCAAAGCACAGAGTTTAAAACAAATCTAAATTCTAAAATTAATGTCGAATCAGTTACAAAACTAAGCATGATTAGTTGTTAGGAAAACAATGATATAATTGATAATTTTTATTCATCTTAATTTAAATTCTTTTCTTCATTTTCAACTAAAGGGTTGATCGAAAAATTTCGCTGAAGTATTTCGAATTTGAACATAAAATATTTAATCGCGATTTTAAGTGTGAATTTTCGATAACCAGAAAAATCCATTTTGAACATAGGGGAATTTGTTCAAAGGTTGATGGGTTAATTTAATTTGATAAAAAGAAGAATATATTGATTATTATTTGAAAAATGCCAGTGATAAAAGCCAACGATTAAACCTTTTTATAAAAAAAAATCCTCCAGTTATCAAAATAAACGGCTTAAAAAGCTCATTTTTGAAAAAACAAGCTCTGAGTATTTTGTCACTTTTGATTGAAATATTGGGTCCTGGAAAGAACAGAAGGTTGAAACTATGTTATCCTTATTAAAAATTTAGATTAATGTGTCAAGTACACAAAAATTCAGAATTTGTTAAAAATATTTCTAAAATTTAAATAGTTTAACTATAAAACTCGGCAAGTTAATAAGAAAATTGAAAATAAAACTGTACTTTTAAATTCGGTAAATTAATTTGAAAATTAAAACAAAATATGAAAATGAAAAATATTAGTTTTTTGAAACATTTCAGAAGGTTTTTTCAATAAACACGTTTCACCATAACCATTTACAAAATTTAATTGATGGATCAAAGCAAGAACATTTTGGTGCTTTTTTAAAGGATTGATTCGGTAGATTTTAACATCCTGAACTCGAATCTTTTTTCAAATTTTGTCGAACACATTCAGTTTTGGTGATAGATAAGGAGTTTTAAAGTGTATCAGTTTTAAGTGTAATCAAACATTGATAACTAATCAACTAACAAACCTACATTTTCGAAAAAATCTGATTCTGATTCTGTTTATCATTCTTCATCCAAGTAAGGAATAATATTATGATGAAAATGAAACATGAAACAAAAAAGTAAAATTCAACAGTTTAAAAACATGGAAAGATATCACAACAAGTATTTTTGACATTACTGCAGAAAGTGTAAAAAAACTTAATTTCATGTAACATATTTGTTGATAAATAAGAAAATGTAAAAAAAAAACTTCTATGACTTTTTTCGCAGAACTCAAAATTACTTGAAGTCTCGAAGGAAGTTGATAATTTGTATTTTTTTTTATTTTAAAATATGTTTTTTAAATAAATTTTTTTTAAAACAGTGTAGAAATTTCTCAACTTATTTTCAAAAGTCATTTCAATAACATAAGCTGATAGAAATATTGCATATTTAGATTCAGGGTACCCACCTAAATTAGTCGAAATAACCTTTTAAATGTTTTGCACCTAAAAAAGTAAATTTTATGGCCTTGTGTAAATTTGGTGTTGAAGAACAAAAAACACGAAATTAAATTTAGTCTGAAAATGGTTTCTTGAAGAATATTTCAAATCAGCATAAGTTTTGTAAATAAATAGAAATTTTTTTTTAAATGGTTCGTTTCAAACTCTGTTCTTATTTACTTGCACATCTTAATAAGGACCCATTCTGAAGACGAAATAGAGTTTTTGTATGTCAAGTTTTGATTTCCTATACAAAAGATCAGGTGAATTGCAGATTGAAATTTAAAATTTGGTTTCAATTCGTGAACGTCGAATAGTGTCGTAGATCGAATTGGCTCAACTGGGTGATTTAAGACTAAATTCCGCCGGAGGCGAGAAAAATTTCAAACTTGCTTGTTAACATTACTTCAAAATACATTTTAAGTTCAAGTAATTTTTCGTTACTACGGTGAAAAATTTACTTGGAAAAAATCTTCATGGGGGGGGAGGGGAGGTTAAACCTCTCATACTCCCCTCCCCCGTTCGCACGGCCTTGTTATCAGATACCACATTACCTAATGATAACTTTTTGTTTACAATGATAGCCATGTTATAAATTCATCTACGCTTGTTTACTAGTTATTTTTCAAGATTGTCTTGAATGTAAAATATAATTGATAATATTCCATTCCATAGTAGTTCAGATCATAAGAATGTCTATTCCAGAACCTTTGGAATATAAACCAGCTTCAACAATGTTGAAGTTTAGGGTTTTCAAGCTTACTTGAAAGTAGAACATTTGATTGGAAAAACTATACAAAAGTAGGAAATTTTTTTGATATATGTAAGATAAAACAAACAAACAAAAAAAAATTATCATTATGAAATTTCATTAAATTAGTTTTTAATAAAAGTTTAATAATATGTTAATATTGTTCATTAAAAAAAAACGTTTCTGAAATAAGCTAGGTGTAACTTTCAAGTCGAGGTAGGTAATTATAAAAGTAAAATGCCCATTACACGTGGCTGTCCACCATGAAGTCATTTTTTGATTTCTATATTCGTTTCAATTCTTCAATACCTACCGTTTGAAAGATGAGTTCTATAGCTTTGTTATGCATTTCAAAAAAATCTAATCCGACTGATTAAAAATTATATACATACTATTCAACAAGTTTATTTTTATAACAAAAACGTACTTTAAGATGGAAACCTATATTTTTTCTAACTGCACGGGTCATACTTTAAAAAAATTACATTTAGTACCCAAAAATATGACGAATGTCATTTGCTTTCAGGATGTCAAGGTGTTTGGAGCATTTTTTTTTTAGAATTTTGGATTTATAGAGTATGAGCTTGAGCTTGCTATCAACTACGGTTCAACTACGGCCCCGCCTGGCCAATGGCATAATGGTTGAACTCCGTAATTGGTTTGAAATAATCAATATTGATCAATGAACCAAATGAAAAGTGACGGGAGTAAGCAACACTGTAATCTCGGTCTTTAATATGAATCAATAACGACATCGGCCAATTCATGTAGTCGATAGAAGAAAAGGAAGTGCAGCACATGTAATGATTTGTTTTGCGGAGACCGGCTGTACGCCATTGCTCCACAAATCTCACGCTGAGTGTTTGAAGGCCAAGGTGTTGTGGCATGGAATCAATGCAATGCCAAATGCCACCTAGTTAAGCGACGTGGCCACATAAGCCTATGCTCGACACCCACAAATAAGACTCTTCTCCAATAATGAGCTTTATTGGATGTGGAATTATCGGCATAAGATTGTTTGCTGGACCGGCATCAACAAGTTTTATATTAACTGGCATTGTCCTGCCAGCGCAACCGCAAGCCGAGATGAGATGGTGCATTGAGTTTAATTCCCGTTATGTTTTTTTTTGTGAATGAATTATCCATTAGGATGAAAATCTCATAAAACGTTTTTCTTGTTTCGCTTGAATATATTGGTCATTTATTTATTTGTTTATTACATCATACACCATTCTGCTTGGGAGCTCGAATCTTTATGCAAGAAGTGTTTTTCCAATCATTTCACCTTTGACACAGTACACATTTCAGCGCATTTTCGGCACAGAGATTTGCTACATAAATAGGCATTGGAGTTTTGCAACCTCTTCTATGGGTGCATGCTCCCAAAATTCGTAAATTTTCTATCGAAACTTCTATTTTCTTGTATTTGAGGTGAATTCGGTAAACGATGAGATTTTAATTTAAAGGGAGTAGCAGCAAAAAAGGGGATTTTTTTAAGATGTGAAACAACGCAAATTATGGTTTTATTTTAGTGTACAACGCGCTCTGGAGCTCTACTGTAACAAAAAACCCCTTGAAACATTTGAAGCGACGTTCAATGCTTTTTACAGAAATAAAATCGGTTGAGAAATATAAAAGCTACAAAGAGGTAAATTTTGAGATATGATCTGGCTGTGATAGACTTGAACCTATGTGATTAACCTTTCCCTAAAAGCTATTGATCTCCATCTGTATTTCTTTTTCATATTTCCCTATCTATTTTTTATTCTTTAAAAAAATGAACAAGATATAAGTAAACAATTGTAATCAAACAAAACGAGTTTTGCTCCTTAAAGCCTAAAGGTATGAGCCGTTTCAAATGAAGTATTCATAAAAAAGGGGTAAATGATGTTATGTGATGGATTTCTAGAAAAATAGAATAAATTTGAGGATTTTTAAACCAATCCAGTTATAGAATGAAAGAAAAGTGCGAAAAAATTGTTTTTGAGTAAGTTGCGCGTAATGAACCATGTAGGACAGGATCCGTTTGTAAGGTGCCAAAAGGAAACGGTCTGAATTTTTTTTGGCTCCATTTGCATTTGTGTTAATTAGTATTACAAAATCATCAATGTGGATTAGAATAATATGCGAAGTAATGTGAAGAAAAAATAGTGTTTTAGATTAACTGGTCCAACATTAAAAATGTTTGGCCGCTAAATTCTTTATGAGCAATTATTTAAAGTAAAACAAGTGACTTTGTTCGAGGGAATGGAATTTTGTATAGGGCAAGATTTAATGGTGGCAGGAATGCTGTTGTAGAGCCTAGTACCTATCAGGCTGAACCTTTTCTTTCCAAACTCAGAGTTAGATCTCTCTGCTTGATCCAGTTCGTTGCAAAGATACACTGGGTTAAATGATTTGTCCTGACGCTATAGAATGCATATGAGCAATCGTTTAAAAATCGAAAAGTCCTCTGATTGAAAGAAACGAGTCCTTCTCGTTGTGGTAGAGCGATGTTGTCGGGAACAGATGAGGTTTTCTGAACACTGCCTTCAAGCATCGATTTTGGAGGATCTGGAGATCACGCAGTCTAGACTAGCTTGCATTTCCCCAAACTGATACAAGATATTGTAATCTAGAGGGTACCAGAGGGAAGAACAGTTTTTTTTAGCCAAGACACAGGAACATATGAAATATTTTCCAAAATATTCCACGTATAGGAGCTGTTCAGTCCGACAAGCGGACTGAGGAAGGAGGCGCGAGAGAGAAGAACCGGCCAATCAGGGAACAGCAGGCGACTGGCTGCGGTTATAAAAACGCGCGCTCCCGCGTGTTACGGTGTCAGTTTTTATCGAACCTTCGAATCGTCAACACCGGTCCACTGCCAAGAACGGCTCTTATCAGCCCCCCCCCCCTTTACGAAAGAGTTCGATCTCGGTCAACAAGGCGATCGAGATCCCTCTAGCCTTGCGAGGCATTCCAGGCAGACAGTATCTTACGACCTGCCTCCATCGATGAGACAACCACCAGGGGTTGTCTAGGAGAGACTTGTTCCACGAGGGGAACAAGTTCCATCGATGGTAGTATACAGTCCACAACAGGAGCAATTTTCTTTTTGAGTAGGTCGAGATGAAATTCTCAACTCAGCTTGGTGTCAATAACGAGGCCAAGATATTTACACGATAGGACTTGAATGACTTGTGAGTTTCCCACAGAAATGCTTATAAACTCGGACTCTAGACGCCTTGATGAGCGGAAGATCATATACGTCGTTTTGCTCAGATTTAGAGATAGTAAATTCTAATCGAAGTATTCCTTGAGCACAGTCAAATCCCGTTCCATGTGTTCTCTCATTCTTTCACAGTTAGGATTGCTGTATGAAATACTTGTATCATCGGTGAAGAAACGTATTTGGCCAATCAGCTTGAGGCGTGATAAATCATCAATAAATATCAAAAACAAGAGGGGGCCCAGTACACTTCCCTGAGGAACACCAGTGTGAACAGAGTGCAGTTCGCTTATTTGTCCATTTGCTGATATACATTGCTATCGATTTTCTAAATAGTTGGTTAATATGTCGAGAACTTTTTCTCTTATTCCATAGCATTGAAGTTTTTGCAGCAGCAGTCCATGATTAACTGTATCGAAGGCCTTTTGAAGGTCCAAAATGAGAGCTCTGGCTATTATTTCTCCATCGATTGCCTTGTAGATATCTTCAGTCAACTCACATGTGTAGCAGAGAGAGTGCTGTACCCTCGTCTGAATCCATACTGATGCTTAGACAACAAGTAAAATCGGCTAAGGTATTCCATTACCCTCGTAGCTAATAATTGTTCCAGAATCTTGTTCAAGATTCATAATAGTGATATTGACCTATAGTTATTCAAGTCCATTAAATCTCCAGATTTTAATATAGGACAACCTTAGCTGTTTTCAAGCAATCTGGATATCGACCTGTATCAATCATTCCATTGAACAACGTGTAACTTTTTTGAAACATTAAGAATCATTATGAAATTACCAGCACTGATAGAGGAAACATTTCCGAACAAAGCACTGCCAAAGCACTGAGTCTTAGTCCAACTCGTATTATGGAGTGCATCGAGTAAATCGTCGTGCGCATTTAACTCGGAAAAAGTAAAGAATCTTACCTTACAATCGTCCCAAAGTTTCTCCAATTTGTAAATATACGGTCGAACTATAACCGGTGGCTATCGACGCGATTCCATCCGTTAGAAAAAGCGAAACACCCGGAAAAATAATTTCGCTTCTATTCCGAAAAAAAAAAGCCATTGTTCGCGATTGTATAAGCGGAGTTGTACCCACTGGCACATTCTACCTTCAACTCACCGGACCCATCTCATCATGACCTCAAGGAGCCAAACCACCAAGCGAAATAAGCCAGACAATAGCGGGGTAGCCGATGAGCCAGAAGAGATGTCCATCTCCCAATTAGCTGAGCTGTTGATGGAAAAAATGGAGCGGACAAAGACCGAAATCTCAAAGCAGTTCAAAGAGGAGATGTTGGTAATGAAAACTGAAATCAAAACAGAGATCGATCTCATACGCTCGGGTTTACAACAAACGATCACCGATCTCAGCATCTCAGTCTCACGCAATACAGAAAGCATACAATTGAACACCGAGAGTATTGCACGGTCCTCGTGTACCAACGATCTGCTGATGAGAGGAATCCCGTTCGTCCAGGGAGAAAACCTTTACAAGTATTTTGAGAAACTGTGTGATCATCTTGGATATGCTGGGATGGTGCCCCTAGTCGACATGAGACGCCTGTCGAGAGCCACTATGGTAGCTGGGAAGGCATATATAGTGATGATCCAATTTGCGATCACCAACCAGAGGAACGATTTTACTCCAGGTATCTCAAAACTAGGACGCTCACGCTCGAGATCATCGGGTTCAACAATAAGGATCGGATCTATGTGAACGAGAATCTCTCACCCGCCGCTCGGTCACTCAACATAAAAGCTCTTAATCTCAAGCGAGAGAAAAAGCTTGCATCCGTTTATACTAAAAACGGTGTGGTGTTCGTGAAGAAAATATCCGAGAACGAAGGTACACCGATCTCATCAGAGGATGAGCTCAATCGTCTGCTGCAATAATAACCTCTCCTAAAAAGATATCTCTCTCCTTTGACTCCCATCCTGATCTTCCTTGGTGACTCCCCTCCTGAAAGCTACAAAACAAATCAAACCTTTCCGTACAAACGCTCTCCGTCCTACCAATCCATCCCTGAAGTTATCCCGTGACTCCTCTCCTAAAAGTTACAAACAGTAAACAAACCTTTCCTCACAAGTGCTCTCTGTCCTTCCAATCCATCCTTAAGCTATCCCGTGACTCCCCTCCTAAAAGTCAAGAAAAACAAACCTTTTCCAACAAGCGCTCTCTCTCCTTCCAATCCATCCCGAAATTTTCCTCTGACTCCAATTCCTAAAAGTATGTTGCTGATCAGAATGCTGTCGTCGAGGGATGTTCCTGTCTTAGAATGCTGCTTCGGCGCTTTCATCGATAAGCTAGTTGCTGCTGACCGTGACTATCAAACTGCTACAAAACCGAAAAATGCTTTTTTCGAGTTAAGCTGCACTCGTTTTTTTTACGAAAAATTGTTTGTTCAGAAACACGTTTTAGTTTTATTGATCATTGCTTCACTAAATGTGCGTTTTGTGATAATGGCTAACTTCAATAACCAAAACAACACCCTGACAGATATGTGCATACCAGGAATCGTAATGAAATCATCTTTCGAATCTAAAAAATTATCGATCTGTATGCTTAATATGCAAAGTATTTGTGCCAAAAACATGACTAAATTTGACGAATACAAACAAATATTGCTAGTTTCATCAGTTGATGTTGCTGGGGTATGTGAAACTTGGCTTAATCATACTAAAGATATGGGTCTAATAACCATCGACGGATATTCTACTTTTAGAAGTGATCGTATAGGTAAAACCGGAGGTGGGCTTATTCTTTACGTGAAAAAATGTTACAAAAGTAAACTCATTGAATCAAATTTCATAGTTAGGAATTCCCATACGTTTGAATTTATGTTTGTTGAGCTAACCCTTTCTAATAAAAAAAATTCTTATTGGATTGTTTTACAACCATCCCACCATAGATTGTGCAGAAATGATTCACGATGAATTTCTAAAATACGAAGGTAGTTATGACGACATAATTCTAACAGGAGATTTCAACACTAATCTTATGAACCAAAATAGTAAAACCGAAAGATTTTGTAATGTGCTCACGGAAATCGGTATGTACAACGTCGGGACCGAACCAACTTTTTTCCATCACCACGGAGCTTCACAACTCGACTTGCTTATTACAAGCCGGCAGAATTCTGTTATTCGTTTTGGTCAAATAAGTGTTCCTAATGCTTCTAATCACGACTTGATATACGCTTCATTCAACTACGATACAGAAATTAAAAACGACACCTTTTTCTATAGAGATTATAAACGGTTGGATCCAAGCATCTTTTTTCAAGAATTTAATCGAATAGATTGGTCTCATTTTTATGCTCTCTCCAACACGAACGACATCGTAGAAATGTTCAACAACAATATTACGCGATTGCATGATACTTGTGTTCCATTGCGGAAGCATAACTCTAGTAGAAGAAAATACAACCCATAGTTTAATTCAAATTTACAATTGGCATTTATCGACCACGATCGCGCTTACGCTAAATGGAAGCTAACTAAAGCCGATGAAGATCTAGTATTTTTCAAAAGACTTCGAAATCTAGCAAACAAGAAAATTATGCAAGCAAAACGCGATTACTACAACAATAAATTCAGTCAGAACTTGTCACCCAAAGAATTTTGGAATCAACTTGGAAACATTGGTTTATCGAAACGCAAATCTTGTTCGGAAAACAATTTTCATCCAAACGAAATCAATCAGAAATTTCATGAAAGCTTCACAGTAGATCAAGTTCAAGCCCATAACTACTACCATTCAAATTCAACAGGTTTTAAATTCAATAATATCGAAGAATATGACATCATCAACGCCGTTTATGAAGTTAAATCTAATGCCGTAGGTATGGATGATATACCCATAAAGTTTATAAAACTTATTTTACCAGTTATCATAAATCACTTATCATTCATTTTCAATAGTATAATAAATACATCAATATATCCAAAAGCCTGGAAATTATCCAAAATTATCCCTTTTAAGAAAAAAACTAACTTATCTTCGCTATCGAATTTACGTCCAATTAGCATATTGAGTGCCCTATCCAAAGTTTTCGAACGAATAATGAAAAAACAAATAAGTACGTATTTAAATCTCAACAACTTAATAACAGAGCATCAATCTGGATATAGACCAGGACATAGTACAAAAACAGCCATGCTTAAAATATGCAATGATGTTTCAAAATCCATAGATGAAGGCCACAAAGTTCTTATGGTGCTGCTCGATTGCTCGAAGGCATTTGATACAATTTCTCATAAAACACTCTGTAGAAAATTAAACACGAATTTCGATTTTCAGCCAACGGCTATTGAATTGATTCATTCATATCTAAAGGATCGGGAGCAAGCAGTGTTTAGCAATGAAAGTTTTTCTAGTTTTTTACCAGTTAATTCTGGAGTGCCTCAAGGATCCGTGTTAGGCCCTATATTATTCACTATGTATATAAACGATTTACCAAGCATTGTAAAATATTGCACCATTCATTTGTTTGCTGACGATATTCAGCTGTATATTAATTGTAAAAACCAAAGCATGGTCGAAACCGGTCAGTTAATGAACCTAGATTTGCAAGCTATAAATACGTGGGCGAAAAATCATCTGATGACGTTGAATGCATCCAAATCAAATGCCCTTTTGATAACACGAACTGTATGCACAAATGAGCCTTTCTTACAACTAGGAGATAATGAAATAGTTTTTTCAAACAAGGTTACAAGCTTAGGATTTATTGTTGACAGTCGATTCGACTGGGATAACCACGTATTGAACCAATGCGGTAAAATTTACGGCGTGCTTAGAAACATAAAGCTTAAGTCAAGTTTCCTAAACCAGAACGTCAAATTAAAACTTTTTAAAACATTCATTTTACCATATTTTATTGCGTGTGATTTCCTACTGCCTACAATTTCTGCAAGAGCTCTCGACAGAATAAAAATCGCGCTTAATTGTTGCGTTCGTTTCGTCTTTAACCTATCCCGTTTAGATCGAGTTACTCATTTGCAACATAAGTTATTAGGATATTCGTTTTACAATTTTATTAAAGTTCGGTCATGTCTTATGTTTCATAAAATCATCACCAATAAATGTCCTTCATATCTTTTCAATATACTCCAACCCTTCAACGGCACTAGGACGCGAAATTATGTGATCCCCAATCATACAACGTCTTTTTATAACTGCACATTTTTTGTCAAAGGTGTTGTTCTTTGGAATTTACTACCAAACCCAATGAAAAATATTCCTAATTTAAGCACATTTAGAAAGCAATGTTCAACGTTATTTAACTAGAAGAAATGTTAATTGTGGACAAAACCAATCATTCTCTAAGAGATTTAAATGAAAGTAACAAGTGCATTCCATCAATACGATTACGCCGCTGTGGCAAAATGAAAAGACAATTGTCTTACGCTACTTTTGAATACAAATAAACTAAACTAAACTAAACTGCCAAAATATTCCAGATCCAACAACTAGGAGCGCAATGGTATAATAAACAGTGCGTCCAGATTCTGGGTGATCCATGCTTTATTGTGTTCAGGGTTAATCAAGAATAAACGGACCTACTGAGGGAAGTGATCGATCATATGGAATAAATTACCTGAATACCCGGATACTTTGTAACATGTTCATTATAATTCTCTCTTCTACGCCTATTTTGCAAATTTAATTAGGGCGAGTGATCAAAACTCCCTGTTGTTCAAATTGAACAGGAAAATAAGGCTAATCGATGTTGGTTTAGCATACTTATGAGTTTGAAATAGCTCATCATAACTCGTATCATCAAAATGTCAACAAACGGTCAAAAATTTTACTTTGTGGAGCATCATTAGAGGTAGGTGAAAAGCCTTGTGAAAAAAAACTAAAATTCATGGGACAATATGCAACTTGAAAAAGCAGTTAATAAGATCACAAAGAAAACTTGATCTACAGGTTCCAGATGCCTCAATCAATAGGCGTCAACACCTTCACATGAACTCATGAATACCCAAAGTGGTTACATTCGACAGCTCGGTTCAGAGTTAAATGGAAAATCATGTTTACCAAATCATACAAATTCTACAAAAATCATGGATGTCATGAACGACTTAGTCTACTGAACCAAATCGACTCTACCATCTAGTCTACTGTCTATTTGATAATTGAAAATAAAAAAAATATTGAAATTTCCAACCGACTGGTAAGGTGTAATGTAAAATTTTTGACAAAAGGCAAAATATATTCAAGACTAAAACAGTTTCTTCAGCCTTCTTTTTTCATCTTTCAAAGGGGTAAACTTCAAAGAACACTGTGCCAGCCTTTGCAAGCCAGAGAATAACAAATTATCTTTCATTTGCTGGTGGCCAAAAAAAAAGTCAAAGTTTAAGCGCAAATAAAAATAAAAATCCATCCAATATTAGTTTACCCAAAATTGGCAGCTTGTTTTCGGTAGCCAGGAGGAACATCAGACGGTCAAAACCATCACTGCTGGGCGGAGAATCATCAAACTGACAAGGCGCGAAAACGATCGGCCCCAAACCGAAACATACTGCTCCTACTGACTAGGACCTACGTAAGACGGTGTTGGAAAAAATATCGTCAACAATAAGTTATTCCGTCTGATGGGTGACTAGAAAATAAACAAACCGATGCCAAAACAAACGCGCCAAACAATTTGCTTTCGGTCAGATTTTCTTTTTCGCCCGTTCAAGTCAGCAAGCATCATCCATTAGTGGTGGCGTTTGGTGTGAGGAAAAATTTACTGTGGGATGTTGGAGGCAAAAATCTTCCAACCAATCGATCTTCCTTGTGGGGTAGAGAGTTATAAGGCAACGGCGCCAGAAGATGTTGAGCGATGGTAAGGATATTAGCGCAGTAAGTAATTCGTAATTCGAGCTACAGGAAGGTGTACTGGAGATGATTTTAAATAAGAATACATATTAATTTTATTGCTTCAGTTTCATCATGAGTAGACAAGATTCTCGATGTCATTTCCGTTGTTTGGATTAGTTTCTTTTAGTTCAACAGTATTTTCAAACACGTAGTTACTAATTTACTGTATTTATTTTATAAACAAATGCTATATCTTTTCCAAAAACCTATCCATTTGTATAATCCAAAGACTGTCACAAATAATACTTCTATTATACGTTACACAGGTCTTCAACTTGTTTTGTTTGCCACATTTATATATGAATAGTTTTCAACGTAACATTTAATGGAAACAATTAGTTTTACAAGTCTACCCTTCCGCGTAGTCATCCCTGTCAATCTCAATACTTTCACAATTTGTTCACCTCCAATTGCTTAGTTCTTTCCTCCCACTACAGCTTACAAATGTACATAATCTCTCTCTCGGCTAGTTAAAGAGGTGCTTACCACCGGCTAAAAGTCTACAAACTAGATATAGCTCTGTTATTATACACGTTTGATCCACATTTCGTCTACATTCAGTTTCTTTTTCTGTTTTGCTATTTGTCTCACTTTATCACACATATAATTAATATAATCACATGTACTACCTATGTTCTAAACGGATGATGGTATATTTATTTTTCTCTTTTTGTAGTTTTTTTTTTCATTGTTATGAGCGTTTGGTTTTTTTGGTTGTAGTTAAGGATGATTGATGAGCTTGTTGTACTCGCGACAAGGAAGAATTGTTCCCGACTAGATTTATTTACAGCCCGTCGATGCCATCCTATTCATACATATAGCCTAATTGGAGTTTTTGGTGTGATTCTATAGGATGGGGATCATTCAAATACTACATATGTGCTGGCAACGAAAGAATGTTTCATAAATTTTAAATTAGGCTCAACTGTAAGGATATTTTAGACGATAAACAGTTGAATGTTTGGCACATTTTTTTTAATGGTTTAAGAAAAGTGATCTCTAAATCTCTACTAACAGTCAACAAAAAAACTGAAACAAATGATGCACGTAGTTTATGATCGAC
>NC_073692.1:201107842-201188333 GCF_029784155.1 Uranotaenia lowii
TAAAATCAGTTCAAAGTTGGAACTCGTGTCATTCACTTGGATGACAACCCTTTGTGTGAGAATTCTCGTGTTATGTTTAGACTTAACAGTTTACTTAACATTTTTTGGTGCCGAAACCCGGGAACAATTCCCGTTGCAGCAGTTAGCCTTCACCACGTGGAGTCGCAAAAATTCTCACGGTCCATTCCAATCATCGCAGGCCCCAGCAGAGCCGAAGAATCGTTTGGTCAGCCGCTCGAAAAACTTCATCGCAGTTTGCCGCCCAGCAGCAGCGAAGGATTCCGGATTTTCGCCCTCCAGTAGGATTACCGGTAGTTCCAGTCGGTGAGGTTAGGTTGAGCGCATGGTTTGTCATCGAACAAGGTACGTGAACTTTTGATTGTTTTTTACTAAGAACGACGGAATGGCACCGCTCAAGAAGGCACCCAAGAGCATTAAATTAAAATCTTTGGTTCGCCGTCGTAGTAACATTATCGGTGCTGCCCAACTGATAAAACGCTTTGATGATGACTTTATTGAAGAACAAAGAGGGCAATTGCCTGTTAGAATTGAACGACTCGAAGAGTTATTTCGCGAATTCGAGCACATTCAAGACGAAATAGAAGATTTGGAGGATGAATTAGAAGAATTTTGTGATCAGCGTCGAGAATTGCATAACCTATATTACGAGTTGAAGTCATCATTGCAATCCAAATTATCTTCCGGACAATTCGCACATAACCCTACTTCTAACAATCAAACCGATTCAGCACCACCTATAGCAAATGTTCGACTTCCAGAAATAAGATTGTCGGAATTTTCTGGTGAATTTGGAAAATGGGAAGCCTTTCGTGATCTTTTTACGTCGCTTATTCACAACAACAGTTCCCTGCCAGCAGTGCAGAAAATGCATTACCTACGTGGTGCCCTAACTGGCGAAGCATCGCGCATTATATCGTCCTTGGAAATTTCGTCTGTGAATTATACTATTGCATGGAAGCTGTTGAAGGAACGATTCGAAAATTCTAACTTTTTGATTAAAATTCATATGGCAGGCCTTCTTTCTGCAACACCACTTAAGAAGGAATCATCATCTGGGCTTTCGGAACTGGCTGATGAGTTTGATCGTCATGTTCAGTTATTAGATAAACTTGAAAATCCTGAAGTTCACTGGAACTCTTTTTTGGTTGAACGTCTGAGCCAATGTCTTGATCCAGCTTCTTTGCGTGAATGGGAAACTACTAATTCGACCACGGTTCGACCCACTTATAAACAGCTTCTGGAGTTTATTCATAAAAGATCACGTCTTATTCAAACTCTAATGCTCTCCCAAAATAATCCTTCCCACTCCGAACCACCAAAACCAAGTAAGTCGCGCCTCACCACAGCCCACGTTGCCTCTGATAACATCCCAAGGTGTGTTTGCTGCAAAAGGGCACACTTTTTATTCCAATGTTCCCAATTTACAAATGACTTCACACCTCGTCAACGCTTTGAGATGGTGAAGAAAAATGGGCTATGCATCAATTGCATGAAGGGAACTCACCTCGCGAAGGATTGCTCCAGTGGGTCTTGTAAAACCTGCTCTAAAAAACACCACACTCTGCTGCACCTACCTCCATTCACACCACACGGGCAGCAGACCTCGCAAAGGGCAGCAATCCCTTCGCAAAGCTGCTTATCGCAGCTCGAGTCGTCGGCCGGTAGCTCAGCGCTTGAGCAGTCACACGCTTCACCACCCGCGAACTCGTCGCCCGCTTCTGATTCGATTCCTCCCACTTCGTCGCGTTTAACGTTAAATTCAGATTCACTACCTCCCACTACCGCCTGTCAAAGTGCTGAAGTTAAATCGAATTCTGGAAGTTTCGTCATGCTGTCAACTGCAGTGATCAAAGTTCTTGATGCTGATAACAAATACCAATTCGCCAGAGCACTACTGGACAGTGGCTCTCAACCAAGCTTTATTTCCGAATCCCTCTGCCAGCGACTTCGGTTGAAACGAAATAAGCTTAACTCACCTGTAAGCGGTATTGGTCAATCATCCGTGAATGTCCACTTTGGCGTGACTTTGTCCATTGCTTCTCGCTTCGGGGGCTTCGAAACTAGCTTGCAGTGCCTTGTGCTTCCTAAATTAACGGTTGACTTGCCCAGTCATCACATTGATGTTACTCGTTGGCGCATACCTCGTCATCTGCCGCTTGCCGACCCTCAATTCAACATTCGCCAAGGTATCGACCTCATCTTGGGGGCGGAGTTGTTCTTCGACCTGTTACAACAACAGCGCTTCTCGTTGCCATCTGGGTACCCGTCGCTACAGAAGACCGTTCTGGGTTTCATCGTCTGCGGTAAGGTATCAGCTCCAGCCCCCCAACGAGATAACACTCTAACCAGCCATGTTTGTTCCGACGAAGCTCTTAACGTTCAACTTGAAAGGTTTTGGGAAGTAGAAAATTTCGACGATGGCAAGGCATTGACGACTGAAGAGCTGAGCTGCGAAGAGCACTTCAAGCAAACTGTGCAGAGAGATGATTCCGGAAGATATGTCGTTCGTTTACCCATGCGCACAGAGATGGTTTCGTTGTTAGGAGATTCGTACGCCGTCGCACTCCGTCGTTTCAAGTCAATGGAACGAAAGTTTGCCGCAGATGAAAACCTTCGCCAAGCCTACGTCAATTTCATGGCTGATTACGAGAAGCTTGGACATATGGAGGTGAATCTTCGCGCGTCGTGTAGCCCACAGTTCTTTCTACCCCACCACGCCATCCATCGCCCTGAAAGCACCACTACGAAAATCAGAGTCGTGTTCGACGGTTCTTGTCGTGGTTCCACTCATTTGTGCCTTAATGATGTTCTCTACACTGGTCATTCCGTGCAACCAGCTTTGTACGCCACCGTTATTAACTTTCGAATGCCTCTCTACGTCGTTACTGCCGTTATTGAAAAGATGTTTCGCCAAATTTGGGTCCACCCAGAAGATCGAAAGTTCCAGCAAATTCTTTGGAGAGCCAGGCCGTCAGAACCAATCAGCACGTACACACTCAACACCGTTACACACGGTCTCGCCAGTTCGCCATTTCACGCTACTCGAATTCTCGAACAGCTAGCTGCCGATGAAGGAAAATACTACCCATTGGCTGCCCAGATCTTACGAAACGGAACCTACATGGACGATATTCTCACAGGTCACAACGATCCGAAAACTCTCGAAGATAGCTGTCACGAACTCATCGAAATGCTCTCAAAGGCGGGCTTCGTTTTGCGGAAATTCGCCACAAATGACCAGTCAATACTGTCCAAAATACCATCCGAATTGTGGGAATTGAAAAACGTCTTGGAGCTAGACAGAACAGCCGCAATAAAAACCCTGGGTCTCCTTTGGTTTCCACATAGCGACAGCTTACGATTCAAGGTACCTGTCCTTCCTGAATCAAGCGGTATCACCAAGCGCATCGTAGTGTCGGAAATGGCGCAGTTATTCGACCCCCTGGGCTTGTTAAGTCCTGTAGTAATGCAAGCTAAAATGTTCGTGCAAAGGCTCTGGGCGGAGCATCTACCTTGGGACACAGAACTCGCAGAAGATCTCAGTAGTTGGTGGAAGCAATACCGTAGAACTCTCCAGCGGCTCCTGGATATCGAAATTCCACGCAGAGTGATAGGAAATACTCACCATCAATACACCCTCCACTGCTTCTGTGATGCTTCAAAGGGCGGTTACGGGTGTAGCATCTACGTCGTTTCGCCGGACTTGTCTGGAACGCTTCAGTCTCGCCTACTTACGTCGAAATCTCGCGTCGCCTCCCTGAAGGGTCATTCCATCCCTCGCTATGAGCTCTGTGCTGCACTGTTGGGAAGTCAGTTAGTAGACAACCTTCGTAAAACCACCGTTTACACGCAGCCGGCAATATTCTGGTCGGATTCGACAATTGTGCTTTATTGGATTAAGTCACCGTCACATAAATGGAAGGTATTTGTGTCAAATCGCATAGCCGAAATTCAGCGCCTCACGAAAGATTGTCAATGGAGGCATATACCAACGGAGTTGAATCCTGCCGACAAGGTTTCCCGAGGCGTTCTTGCGAGCGAGATTGTCGGAGACGAATTATGGTGGCATGGTCCGGGGTTTCTAACCTCCCCTGTAGAGCAATGGCCCGATTCGAAGGTTTGTGGGGAGAATTTTCCCGAGCAAGATTGCGAAGCACAAGTTGTGGTATCTCTTCACAGTCAATATCTTGAGACATCACTCATAGATCGAACGTCAGAACTTGCAAAGCTTTTAAAGATTGTGGCATTCTTCTATCGTTTTCACAATAATTGTCGTCTCGAAGAATCTAAGCGGTACAAAACTAGTCTCACACCTTCAGAAATCGATCACGCATTGAAAGTTCTCATTCGTATGGTACAAAGAAGTACCTTCCACCTGGAAATGCAGATTTACGATCTCAAACGTACATCTTCCTCAACTAAGACGGTCAGTTCGAAGTCCCCGCTAAAGAATCTGAACTTGTTCATGGACGAATTTGGCTTGCTCAGATTGAACAGTCGTCTTACAAATCGAAATGCTCCCTTCGACACCAGATGTCCAATACTACTGCCAGCCAAACATCGACTTTCCTGGTTGATTGCAAGATCGATTCACCTTCAAACATTCCACGGTGGACCTGGTCTGGTTCTTGCTACGCTGCGTCAGCGCTTTTGGCCGCTCCAGGGTCGAGTTCTAGTCCGAAGCATCGTTCGTCAGTGCATAACGTGCTTCCGCTGCAATCCAACGCGTAGTACCCAGATGATGGCACCTCTACCCGCAGTTCGCGTTACACCTGCTAAAGTCTTCGCATACACTGGACTAGACTACTGTGGGCCGTTCAACGTGCGTCCGTTAAGTGGGAGAGGCTCGTCGGTCAAAATGTACGTCGCGCTCTTCGTTTGTTTTGTGGTGAAGGCTGTGCACCTCGAAGTTGTGGCGGATTTGACGTCGGTCGCGTGCATCAACGCCATCAAACGCTTTGTGGCAACCCGCGGCCGAGTGTGCGAAATACACTGCGATAATGCGACCGCTTTCGTCGGGGCGGATCGTGAGTTGCGCGCGCTTCGTCGACAGTTCCTGCAGCAGTTTAAAACTCCGGATTGGGACAAATACAGCTTGGATAGTGGAATCACCTTTCGTTTCATCCCTGCCCGGTCACCACACTTCGGCGGACTCTGGGAGGCAGGAATAAAATCGTTCAAGTATCATTTCCGCCGTATCGTCGGACAAAAATCCTACAATGTCGATCACTTTCTAACTATAGTCACCCAAACCCAAGCTATTTTGAATTCCCGACCAATAGCCTCCCATCCTGATCATCCTCAAGACCTAGAGCCCTTAACACCCGGTCATTTTTTGATTGGGGAACCACTAATTTCGATCGCCGAACCAGATATAACTGATTTGAACCCAAATCGTCTCAATCGCCTGCAGGACATGAAACGAACTGTTCAAGATTTCTGGCGCAGGTGGGCCAGAGACTACACGAGTCAGCTACACCAACGCAGCAAGTGGAAGCAGCCAAGTTCTAATGTCCAAGTTGGTCAATTAGTGCTTCTTCAACAAGACAACCTTCCCGTTCTGCAGTGGCCTCTCGGGCGTGTCGAAAAAATATTTCCTGGTAACGATGGTCGAGTACGAGCGGTGCTGGTCCGCACAGCTCAAGGGCAGTACAAACGTGGGGTCACCGAAATCTCCATTCTTTCAATCGACCCAGACGAAGACGAAGGAAAGGTGACAACTGACGAAGGTTTATCGGAAGAAACACAGTTGAACGTGGCAGTTCAACGCCGGCCGGAATGTTAATGAAAATTGTTAAAAGCAAGCGAAAAGAATTAATTTGTAATAAGAAATTCAGTTAAAGGAAAATTAAAAAATAATAATTTGTTTCTGTTACGGCACAAAGTGGTGCGATTGCGATTGGACTTTGATCCCATACCAGGTTCATCGCATCGTCATCAGTTATATCGAACTCAATTATATTGACCCTTCCCGAGCGAGCGCCCCAGCCTTTAAAACCCGGCCACAACAAAGTTGCAATCATCAATCAAAGTGCAACCAAACACCAGAATGTGGCCATTCTCATCGGAACCAGAAGTAAACGTGGAGAACAACATCTCCACACACAACGCGATCGGGTACTCGATCGACGCGTTGTTCGTGGTCATCATCATCATCATAATCATCGTTTGGCGATGGCGACGAAATGTGCGCCGTCTGCAGAAAATGGAAGAATTGGCGGCACGGCTCGCTCGGGAACGAGCCTCTAGTGATGTTTGAAACAAAACGAATAAAATCAGTTCAAAGTTGGAACTCGTGTCATTCACTTGGATGACAACCCTTTGTGTGAGAATTCTCGTGTTATGTTTAGACTTAACAGTTTACTTAACAGTTACATTATACGGCTAATAGCATCAAAGCATCATCCGTCAAACAAAACACCAGAAACATAGTGTACGAGCATGTGATAATTCTTTGAATTCTACAAACAGACCTAGATTATTTTGTTATTGCTTTGTATGATGAATCTACGCCTTTAGTGCAATCATGATCATGAATGATAAATGAAAAAAAAATCTCTTCCACCAGGAAGCGAACTCGAGCCTACTGATTACCTCTCCGACATCTTACCAATAGGCCAAATCGTCAGACGATACAATTCAAGCTGTAGCTCTATTACTCAGTTGACTTCGTCGAGTTGAATTTGCTGCTAGAGTCCCCTGCAGAAAACGCTCATTATGCCTTCATTAAAATAAAATGAAAATAAAATTAAAAGTCTTTAAATATCAATATCAATCCAACGTCCATTAATTAAGATTAATCACCGTGATTTATGTTTTGAAATTAATTTTTACGGCCTTATCGGTGAAAGTTATGTTCTCATAGTGAGAACATTTCAAGAATTGAAAATTATAGATGGATAGAAGAAGATTAGAAGAAAATTATAGGTGTTGAAATGAGCGGGTAGAATATTTTAAGAAGCATTTTCACCACATACTTAACTTTTGTTCAATCACGGATTAACTATTTTGAAATGTTAGAATCGGACAGGGTTGAGTCTAACACAACACAATAGTTGATCTTGCGTGGTTCGCACCGCGAAACTTGCAGTGCGAACGAACAAAAGGAAAGCATTCTTAAAATATTCTACCCGCTCATTTCAACACCTATAATTTTCTTCTAATCTTCTTCTATCCATCTATAATTTTCAATTCTTGAAATGTTCTCACTATGAGAACATAACTTTCACCGATAAGGCCGTAAAAATTAATTTCAAAATCCAACGTCCTACGCCGAGAAAACTGATTTTTTTAAAGAGTTTATTTTTCTAACAGTAAGTTATCAATTTGATTTGGCTTCACAAGACGTTTAAATTGAAGTGATGACGAATTGTACTACAGTGAGTGAAACAAGAATAGTACCACTATGCGTGTTGCTTGTTTTAATATGAATGATTGAAATTCGTCAAAAATTTCTTCTACAACTCTTTTTAAATTGTTCAATAAATAAATCAAGCATAAGTTTACTTTTTTTGGATGAAGCAATTAGTGTTGAAGACCGGAAATATGAAAAAAATGAGCGTAATAAGTGAAGTACCACTAATGTTTTTTCACAAAATTAAATATAATTTCTTAAAGCTATCTGTGGAAATGTTAATATTAATGCTTCTACGACCGTTTTGAATAGATAACTGCATTTGTAAGCGTTTTCTAGTTGTCCAAAGGTTTAAGAGGGGATTTTAAGAATTTTTTCTCGATCTCTTAAAATCAACACTTGAGCTATGATACTTCAAACTGCTAGAAAAGTATTGTACTTTCCTATGAAGTCTAATGAATCAGATGGCACTAGCAGTTTAATTGGTATAAATTGCAATTTGTTCGGAAGTGGAGATGAGCAAAAACTTCAACGGTGGTAAATTCTTGAGCTGGTAAGTTTTTCTTAATAAAAAAGCGTTCATCACCGTGAACTCCAAAAAAAAACTGTGTTGCAAAACTACCTTTTTATTTATTTTTTTTTATTTATTTATTTATTTATTTATTTATTCAATCTAATAATAATAAATACAACTAAAGAGCAGTGTTCAGGTTTTTAATTATCTAAAACTAATACAGAAAGAATAGCTTTACCATTTCAAATTTTGTCATTACCATTATTTACATATGCCTTGATTATCATGTTCTTAATTTCTGTCAACGATTTTATTATTCATATCCCAAACTCCCACTTTGCTTAAGGGGGGGGTAGGGTCTAACACTTTCAAAAAATCGATTTTTTTATTTTTTTATTTTCTTATAGTAGAACATTTCAAGAATGTTGTGTCAAATTTTCAAGTCAATTGAAGCAAAACTGTAGAAGTTATAGGCCTTTATCTCCTCCTATCTAATACTGCAAGAAAGCAAGAGCAGAAACTTCAAACGCGTTTTTCTCGAAAGCACATTTTTAAAGTCCGTGGACATCGTCATTTGAAAACTACTTATACGATTCTTTTCAAATTTGGAATATATTTTCGACATATAAAATACCAGACCCCAACTTTTTTCTTTTTTGATTTTTTTTACTTTGGGGAGATTTTAGAGGTGAAAAATGGCGGATTTTTAAGTGAAAAATCGTAGTTTTTACTTCAAACAGCCACAAAAATTTCTTAAAAATATTTTTAAGTTCAATAAAAACGTTGGGGTCCAGAAAAACATCTATTAAAAATATTTTGCTCTGATTTTTTGACTTCAGATGATTCTGTGCTGAGATACAGTGTCCACCGCAAATCCTGTTTTCTAAAACGCATCCTCGAAAATGCTCCGTCACCGGCTCATTTTTCAATATTTTTCTACGAAAAAATTACTAAATGTTCTTTTAACAATGCTTTGTATAATGCAAAAAATTTGAATACATTTGTTTGAACGATATCTCTAGAAAAAAATCGTGAAAATGGTGTTTTCTTATACCCGTTAGACCCTACCCCCCCCTTAACAAAACTCCAATCTACTGAGCTAGGAAAGCAAATCAATTCTGTTTTTGCTGCTTCGATTTCGATCTACTACGTGTTAAAGCACTTTGCGCTTCCAAGAAACTAGGAAAAGATGGAATTGTGAATGATCCCGAATCTGACTCAGTGGATGTTTCGGATCCTTTTCTATTACTAGTTTTTGTTTCCTGCCGACCACGTTTCGCCCGCTCCGGATATTTTTTGTTGGTGCCGAATCCATCTCCTTATCCAGTGCGTCCTGTCTTAGACTTTCTGGACCTGGTGTTCCCGAAGCCTCCGATGGATGTTTTAGACTTCTCAAATCACTATTTTGCTCGTTTTCTTCCTCCCTGGTCACCTTTTCGTTGTTTTCTGGCACGATTTCAGATACTTCATTCCGCTCTTGTTCCGTTGTTTCTACACTCTTATTGTCAGTAGCCGTAGCTAAGCAACGATTCGGTCCAGCAGCAATGTCGCTGTATCTCAGAACTTGGTGATTCAACTTATTGTTGACCGTAACACGCTTCGGACACAACGTTTTTATGTGATCCTTGCTTCCGCAAACAAAACATTTGTTTATAAGTCCCTCGTAGAACACGCGTGCTTGAAAATTGCGCACGTGCAATGTCGCAGGAATCTCATTGCTCACTTCCATGTGAATTCCTCGCACACCGTCCAGATTGGGAATCCTGTTTCACCTCCGTACCTCTCCGTACCTCTGAATGATTCCATACTTTGAGAAAACATCCGATAGCTCTTTATCGTCTATCTCCGGTGGCAAACTAAAAATTCTTACGTATTTCAACACACTAGATGCCTTGGAAAATGTCACCGTCGTAGCCCTTTTCTCGCTGTATTGAAATTCCATCTGGGACGGCAACCGGGTCAACGTGTCTTTAAGAAAATCTTCACTTTTAAATTTCAAATAAACACAATGTTCCCTTGGCTCTTTATACATCGCCAAAAGGTTTCCACTAACTAATTTCATTTTTGATTTCATAAATTGAAAAATTTCGGCATTCGATGGCTCAAGTTTTCCAGGGCCAAAAAATATTCTGAGCGAGTTTGATCTCGCCTCTTCCATTTTGGATTCCATTGTTACACAACTCTCCGACTGGATATGTGTTATTGTTTTAAACAATAGCAAAATTGCACACCCGCTCAGCTACTCAAGGCTAAACGGTACGTCGCACCAACGAAAAAAAACGACCGCTCCACTCGAATTCTGAACAAAAACTGTAATCAACACTTGAGCTATGATACTTCAAACTGCTAGAAAAGTATTGTACTTTCCTTTGAAGTCTAATGAATCAGATGGCACTAGCAGTTTAATTGGTATAAATTGCAATTTGTTTGGAAGTGGAGATGAGCAGAAACTTCAACGGTGGTAAATTCTTGAGCTGGTGAGTTTTTCTTAATAAAAAAGCGTTCATCACCGTGAACTCCAAAAAAAAAACTGTGTTGGAAAACTACCTTGAAATGATAAATATGGACCTAAATAAACCCGGAAAATCAATATTGAGACATATTTGGTTTCAACTGCAGGATCGTGCTGCCATCTACGACTTGAAACTGGAAAAATTGTAGTTTACTGAAAACGAAATCAAAGGTTTGAGCTTCAACCTGTGTTTTGTGATTTCAAATCAACCCAGAATGTGTGTTACTTCATTTCCCGTTATTTAAGTGAAGAAATTTAGCTTTTTAAAAAGTATCATAGCTAATTTGATAAATTCCTACGTGCTAAAGAAAAATTCTTATGAAACCCACTTTTAAACCTTTGGAACACTTTAAAACATCAAAAATGCAGTTATCTTTTCAATAAGGTCATAGAAGTATTTTTTCGATATTTCCACAAAGAATTATTAGAAATTAAAGAGACTTTTGAAGAAAATCATAAGTGGTACTGTTCTTATTTTGCATTTTTTTTTTTCAAATTTTTGGTCCTCAACGCCAATTGCTTCATCCAAAAAAAGTAAACTTATGCTCAATTCATCCGTTGAACAATTTAAAAAGAATTGTAGAAGAAAATTTTGACGAATTTCAATCATTAATATTTAAACAAGCAAAACACACAGTGGTACTATTCTTATTTCCCTCAATGTATTAGTTCGAACAAAAAAGTGTTTTTTTTTTCTAGAAAACCTTTTAACGAAACAAAGGAAGACCTTAAAAAAATTGTTATAAAAAAGGAGACAACTTATGTTACTGTTAGTATAAAGATATATTTGCGGAAAACTTCAAGTCGATTAAAAAATAAAAATTATTCAATACTGAGGATGTTTTAGTCATGTACCTATTTTATTTCGTCTTGTATTATCTACCTCGCATTCCAATGAGGGGTTCAATTTATTACTAAAATAGGTTTTCATACATTATTAGCTGACCCGGTGTGCTTTGCTACACCTTCCAAAAGTAAATTTAATTTGTAGATTTAATTAATTTTAATGTACTTGTTCATCATTCAATCTAAATTTTGATATTTTTAAAATGGAGAAGCAACTTTAAATTCGTCAAAAATAAATGTATGGGCACTCTCCTCCTTCCCATCTCGTGAGGGGAACCAAATCATCATTGAAGTTTTTCTCGTATCTAAATAGGTTTATAACCTTGTAATTCATCAATTACCAAAAAACCTGGTTTTGGAAGCACGTCAAACCTGTATTCGGTATTAGATAACTATTCCTGGTATACAGGTTTTCGGTTTTGGTATTACCGGTAAAACTTTTGACTGCCTTTTTTTCTACCAACGAAAAACAAGTTCTTATCACTATTTATTTAAACAAAACTAAGACTTTTGAATTTGGTTACGGATTAAGCTTTTTTTTTTAATTCTGTTTTATTAACTTTTTTTCACTTTTGAATTTTTTTTTTCAGTTTCAAAATTTTTTTTCAAAGACTGAAAAGAACTGGCATAGCTTTTTTTCTAAATCCAAATCTCATTTTTAGAAAAAGAAATCAATTTTTCAAAATTTCAAAACTGAACACATTGCAGACCTAATTTAATTATGGAATTTATTGAATTTGATCCAGCGGATTCAGGTATATAAATGCCGAGTGTTGATGTTTCCCGGCTTAGATTTCTTCACGGTCCTTAATGTGCTGAGATCTTATAGAAGGGGAGGGGGGGAGTAGTTTTTTTAAAGAAATTTCTTACAATTGGAGGAGTGGAAAGGCGTCTGGACATGCTTGGGTAATTAGTGAATGGCCCCCTAAGTTGATCAATAAATCATTTGACCATTAAAAAGCATTAGAAATGTCAGGAAACGCATAAGAAGATGTGTTCATAATTACCCCATAGGACAAAAACTATGGGGTGAATATGAACTCATCTGTGAATCAGTGCGAATAATTTTGTTCATAATTTCTTCAAAATCCAGACAGAACATCAAAAATTGGATGTAAAACAGGTGATAATAGCATTCCAGCTGGATTTCCTATGATCAGATATTCAAAACATTAAACACTGCCCGAAACGACTTCCGTTCCACGAGGTAATAGTTTTTAAAACATCTGAAATGATATCATTATGATTTTAAAACACATCGAAAACAGCTTACAGCTTTCAATCGGATGTTGAACTACCACTTTTGGAACTTTTTGTGTTCATTCATCCCCCACAGCAGCGCGTGTGGCACTTGTTCGGAATTACTCCGTGTTCATAAATACCCCACTTGAGCCTACTCTCCTTTTCTAAAGTTGTATCCATCTGCTCGATTAGTTCTCGAGTTATATCAAAAACATTCATGGGAGCTCCCCTTCCCTTTTTCTATCATCCCAGTGAAATGAGGGAGAAGCCTCAATTATCATTGAAAAAAATTTGTACTCTAATACCCTCTGCCAGAGATGCCAATGTGCCTGATTTTTCAGGATGGGTAGTTAAACTGCCTTAGACACCATTGCTGAAGTGAAAATGTGCAGCGGCAACCCCAAAAAAATATCATCAATTTGTGCGAAATTTCCGTTGCTTCGCTGTATCCTGATTTCTATTTCATCAGTCCCTGATTTTTGAAAAAAAATATTGACAACCCTGCCCACTAGACCGCTGCAAAAAATGACTTTTTGCTCCCATATGTTTTTTCGATGCCTTTTGGGTCACCAAGCATCAGTGTAAAATTTGAGATGATTTGGTTGATTCCTGAGTTAGCGCAACACGTTTCAATTTTGTATGGAAATTTGTATGGAAGAAGAAATTTTTGCACATTAAATCATCCAGAAAATTCAAATAAGCTTGAAATGAAGTCGGTCTTTAATTTTCGGTTTTGACTATTCTTAAGCTTCATTTTTTGCTTACATGACAAGCAGCGAAGAATTTCATGAAAAAAGTTATAACCATTTCAAAATAAAAATTCTGAATCCATTGAAAAGTATTCAAAAATGGCAGATTTTGCTTGCTAGAGCTGTTAATAATTGCATGAAATGTTTTTGCAAAGGCTTTATAAGTCAATAAATTCTCTGGTAATGTAAAGCAGTTTTTTGAGATTTTTTATTTCCATCCTACTATTACACAGCTTTCAAACAAGCAGCCAAAAACGATATAATTAAAAAAATGAATTTTGTAAAAAAATTTTTTTTAAACATTGAATATCTTTCCTGGGGTACAATTTAGGTTTTTGCTTTGTTCACATGAAATGTACTGCAAGAATCAAGGAACATTTTTTATTCAAAGTTATATTTTTTGGAACTTTCAGAACATATCTGGCGATTTTTGAATGGAAAATTTTGTTTTCCCATACAAATTTCCATACAAAATGAAAACACGTTGCGCTAATTCAGGACTGGATGGATCGCTTCCAAAATTTTTATTGCTATTTCTAGCAGCAAAAACAACCAAAAAAAGTTATGGGAGGTGTAAAAATTTAAGAATTTGAAATTTCCATACAAAGCTTGCAGCGGTCTTCTGCCCACTGCTGTAAAATATTGTTCCATTTAAAGGATAAATTCTCAAAATATCCAGATAAAATAGTATGAAAGCTTCTCCTTCCTCTTTTCCCATTGGTGAGACAAAGGGGTCTCAACACAAAAAAGAAACATTTCTTGTACCCAAATATACTCTCATTCCCAGTTTTGATTCATTTTATGTATAAGTTCTCGATAGGAGTTTTCAAAACATTCCTACCTTAATACCCTCTTATAACAAATTTGTTTTTTTTTGGTTGATTAGTTTTCAAATTATGCAAAAAGTTGTATAAGAAACCCCCCACCTATTCCTCTCCTATCTCTAAAATGGAAGAAGTGGGGCGTTCCAAATCATCATGGAAACATTTCTCGTACCAACATATCCTACTATGTAAAATTTAGTACCTTTCACTAGATTAGTGCTTAAAATAAGCTTAAAATGTATGGGGCTACCCCCTTTTTTTTTTTTTTTTTTTATAGGATCTCAGTGAAACTTCATGTTTCTTTGAAGAGATCTAATTTTTTACTTAACCCTAAGGCGTACTTCTTTCAAGGATATTATGGCTAGCATCTTACAAATGCTAAAACCACCAGACCACAGAAAGAGTACTATATGTGCCGTGATCGGGATTCGATCTCATGGACTCTGGCTTAGAAGACTGGAACGCTATCCTCTAGGCCACAACCGGCGGCTCTATAACATTTTGTATGAATTTTACAGGGAAGACTCCATGGCTGAAACCATGGCCGTAGGAACGGAGGGGAGAGGGGGGTTGGGGTTCAAACACCCCCCCCCCATGAGGGTCCATCATAAAGCAAGCGAATTATTCTACTCTACGTTCAAAATTTGTTATTCTTAATCAAGGTTATTTGAAAGTATCAATCTCACAGAACTGATGTCAAAACCTCTTAAATAAATTTCAATTTGAGAATTCAGCTACATTTTTTTCACATTTTTCCCACTTATTGGTAGTAATTCATTTCTGAACACTAAAATTTTAAATAATATTTAACTAATTTTAGATATGCTGGTTCCTTATATCTGATCAGAATTTAAATTGTATTTGTGTTTTAATATTTCAGATAATGTATCCAGTTTAGAATTCTTGATTTGCGGTTCGAATCATCATTATAAATTGAAATGAAAAGCTGGTTTGAAATCGTCGTTTTAATTTGATTTTATATTTCCTTCAAAATTTGATTTATGATTTTCGAAACTCATACGCAATTTTTACATTTAATTACTATTTTTTTCGAATATGAAAAAAAAAGCTTAGAAATCATTTTTAGTTTTTTTTCATATTGTTGAATTAGCTTATCGCCGCGATAAGTTGTTTGTTTTTATTGTCGACTTTTTACGGAGAGTAATACTACATAATTTTCATACTCAGATAAGTTACATAATAACTTCCATATTCAGATTCGAACTTCATGAACTTTCATACAAAGTTCGAAAATTACATAGCTTCAAAATGGCGTTTGAGGTTCATTATTCGAATTTTTTTTATAAACATTTGCAAGTCGGTTTAAACAAAAATCATTGAAATCCCAAACATTAGGATTAAAATTATGGATTTATGATCGAGGGCACCCAAACTGATTTCAGTGCTTGGCACCTATTTATAAATTCAAAAACCGTTTTTATGTTAATTTCAGCAAACGTCTTGAAATTCCAAAACAGATCAAAAATTCAAATTTTGAACTCATTTTCAAATTCCAGATTCAAATTCAGATCGTAAACGAGTTCCACAATCAAAATACAACTATCAAGATTTCGGTAAGTTATTCACATTGCAAGAGTTTGCAGGCTTATAATTCTGATTTTTAATTCGATTTTAAAATTTAACCAAAGTCAGTTTGTAAACATAATTCACCTGACAGTGACGAAAATTAAGTAGAACTTGGTTCCGTTTTCCAAGTTTTGTTTTATGAAAAAACTTATTTAATAAAATCCATCATCAGAAATTGATTTTTAATGAAAAGTATTGATAATAAAGAAACTTGTATCTTCTCTTAAAGAAATATTGTTCAACATTATTAATATTGCACTTTTTTCAAGAACCAAATTTTAAACTAAAATATTTAACTCGGTACGAGTTTGCAATAAGTCCGATTTGAACAGCAAAATTTTAATCTTTTACTTTTACTTTCAAAAATTGGATTTTTTTTAGATTTTGTTGGCTGTGAAGTGAAGTGAATTCAAATCAAATAAGTAAAGTTAAGTTTGCCAAATTTTCCGGTCTTACCCAGATTTGCCTAAATATTAAATAATAAAATATATGCCGATTTTATCCGGTTTTATTCACTTTTTTTTTGGAAAACCAAACAAAAAACTCCAATTGCTCCTTTTTAAATTTTGTTATCCAAAACTGGAATGTGTCAAGCAAGATTTATTAAAATTGATATATACGATTGTTTGGGAGCCTAAAATACGATTCATAATCTAGTTATGTTTTTCGATGAAAAAATAATGATTCAAATGTTTTTTTTCTCCATTTTTGTTGATTAGTTCCTAGGTTTTTCTCAAATTTTCCCGGATATGGCCCGGATTTTGGTATGAAATTTTGGAAATAGAATGCCTGGTCCAGATACTTGTGGGGGAATTTCTTGCAGTTTTAAGCTAAGTTCACCAGATTTTAAGATTAAAACCATCGATGAAAGTAAGTTTCCTCCTCCTCAAAAGGACTTCAATTTTCACCGATAAGTCGGATAAATTACGTATGAACATTAATAATCGTGATTAATTTCTTCATAATCTTATTTAATTTTTATCATTCATAGATTTTCCCATTCAAATTGCATAGGAGTTTTATTTTGAGTAAATCTCAAAATATCAATTTAGTTATTACTCTTTGTGCTTACCAAATTACCAATAATGGTTTTATTTCTTGTGCATATATATTTTTCAATAACTGAAGAATATTTCAAATCACCCTTTTGAATCATACCTTTTTTTCAGGAACACTAAAATCTTTCACTCCAGCAATAAATCCAAACATAAATCCTCGTTATTTTCAATTTTCACGCATGCCAGTAAAACTATTTTTTTTTTCATTTTTCAATGCATAAAAACCGGAAGAATCGAACTGAAAATAGTTTAAAAAAAAAATCTAAAAAGAGCTAAAAAATAGTTTGGTTGTACCATCCTCAGCATTCATGGTGGTAAACAGCAAAATTATCAACGAGCGTCTCCGAGCGTGGGGTCTGCAATTTTTGCTTCCAGCTTGACAGCCGTCTTCCGTCGATCCGCCCTCCCATTTTCGCCAATTTCGGTAAATGTTCAATGTCAACGCTGGATTCACTCGACAACCCCTCCTTTTGTAGTTCAGCAACCGATTTGTATCAACAGACCGTCCTCCTCCTGCTTCACCCCCTGCCGTTTTGCAGTGCTCTCGAAACTCCCCGTAAATTTCTCCCGGGTGACCCTCGCCAGCTCATTGATTATTCCCGAAAACGAGGATCTAAACGTCGACGATAACCGTTGTATGAGAAGAGAACTGCCATTCGGGGAGGCTGCCGGATGACCAAACCTTCCTGGATGATGAAGGAAATGATTCGACGGCGGAGGGTGTTTGTCGGAGGATCCGGACGGAATCGGAAAACGGGGGACATGAGTGGCTTCCGAAATCACTCCTTTTTATGAGAAATTTGGGAGGAAGGGGACACAGTTATTTGGCCACAAAACACGACTTTTGCCTTGGCGTCGCAGTTGGTTCGGAAAATAGATTTTTTGGCGGAAGAGCACATTTTGATACTGCTGATGCCTGTTTGCTGCTGCTCCTGGGTTGCCAAAAAGAGGAGAGGGGGGTTTCAGTGCAGTCAGTATTTAGTTGGTCTCCCTTCCGGAATCGGAGCCCCGGATTGTTGGTTACAGAATTCTTCCCAAAAATATATATCTATATTTAGGTGTGAGCGAACCAACGACAGAAATGCGGAATAGCTCGAAAGCGGACCCAGAGGACAAACCTCGAAAAAGGCGAACCATGTGTAGGGCTCCAAAGACCGAAAATACATACTCGTACATACATATGGTCCAACGGATGCTGTGTAACGAAAGAGAAAGGATACACAATTGTAATTCAATTAAGGTTGATACTGAAAATGGTGATTCAACCTAATTTTGGTCTTTTGCTGGCGCTACGGAGAGAATACGGGATGAACGAATATTTTCGTGCTTTCGATGTACTGCTGGATGAAAACCGTTCGTGAACCATACGTGGAGACGGTGCTGCTGACAGAATGAGAAATAACGCGGTTGTCAACGATTGTTCATGACACCAAATTTAATCGCATATTTCATTAAAAATAAAAACTTTAAAATAAAATTCTATAATTTCTTGTTTAAATAAATTGTTATATTATTTTTCAATTATTTATTCTTATTATTTTAGGGTAAAGTGAGTAATTCAAGTTGAAAAATACACATTTTTTGGATGAAACATCATGTTTTATGAAAAAAACATCGAAATTAATCTTCATTTATACAAAAATGGATTTCTAACTGTCTATCTGTCTGTTTCCTATTGACTAGGAAACTATTAAACCGATTTGCGTTAAACTTGGCAAGTAGATGGTTTTGAGGTCGGGGCAGATTCCTGTTATGGTTTGAAAACCCTCCTCTTCTCTGGAAGAAAGATGGGGACCTCCGAAACAAAGAAAAACATGTTTGCATATCCATAACTCGATAAGTGATCATGCAAATGGAGCCGAATTCAACATGAAAGTGTATTTGGGTAACTACAAGGAATGTTTCTGTGAAGATTCGGTACCACTCCCTCTCTTTAATGGGGAGATAGGAACGAAGGGAGGGAGATTCTCTTATAATTTTTTGCATAACTCGAGAGCAAATCGAGCAAATGGAACCAAAATTTGCCATGGGTTTATAGTTTGAAACCCCACCCTCTTTCCTTGTGGTAAAAGGTAGTAAAGAGGGTGGTTTTTTATACATTTTTATGCGTAACTAAAGAACTGACCAAGCAAAGAAACCAAATTTGGCTTGGTAGTGTTTTTGGATTCGAGGAATGTTTCCATGATCCTTTGGTAGCCTTTACGCCTTAAGGCGTCCTCACAATAGCCCGTCGGACGTTGCGTCGCGTCAGCGTCGCGTTGACATTTCATTTTGGGGATACCGTTTTCCGTTTGAGCCACCACAATGGTGCGTCGCGTCAGTGACAGCATTGTACTAAAACGCTAAACTTGTTCTAAACAGCAGCGTTCTCCAGCGTCGACGTTTTTGTTTTGAAATAAATCAAAATTCCAGCGCGTCAGCAGGGTTTAAAATATATATTTTGTTTATGCTTTTTTGTCAAAGTTTGACACAAATATTCTCAAAAATAAAATTATCGTCGTTTTTCTGTGTTTTGTAAAGTTAGGCACCCCGAGTTTTGTCTAAAATAATGCTGGAAAGCCTTGTCAGTGGACGCTGTATTGTGCTGCAAAAAAATCCCAATGCGTCGCGTCAGCGTTTTAGTACTCAACGACAGCGTTGACAGCTGACGCGACGCGACGTCCGACGTGCTATTGTGCGAGCGCCTTTAGTATGTATGTATGTTGTTGCAAATCCACCATGGGTGCACGGATTCACCGCAGTTTTGCCTAAGTATGTGCTCATTAACATTTTTTAGATATTAAAGTTCGACAAATCTCCAATGTCACGAACATCATACCCGGTACCATGGCTTCGTGTGAGCTGTTCTGTATTGAATGTATTACGTGTCGCTGTTAGTATATTTTGGGTGAACGAATCTATCAGGTACACAACCAGTTGAAAACGGATAACATTTTTAGTGTTATTCATTTACTACAGGTATTCCGGCATCCGTGTATATACCTGGCTGATTGGCAACTGATTGAACGTTCGTAATTATGCAATTATATAACAACAATTATAACATCTTACCTACCCATCATAACTGGGATTTAAATCTACAACCTACCAAATTGTCTCGAACTTAACACTCCGACTATCTCCACACCCATTCAATGACCTTCTTACCACTGGGTGTCTCCTTTTTTTTCATTTCCCATTCCGACTTCAAAAGGCTTTTTTTTAATTCTTGTCACTCCCGTTGTACAACGCATTTTTTTTCACATACTTTCGAGAGAATATTTAAAGATTCCAATCACATTCCCGGCTGAACTGATTCCACTATTTAGGGAAATATTTCCCTAAGATTCAAAACACCAACATTTTATCGACCCATGCTATTGTGCGAGCGCCTTTAGCCGTGAAAAGTAAAAGGGGAAAGAGGCCTTTCATAACTTCTTTTATATTTGAGAAATAATAGAGCAACTGGAACCAAATTTGACATGAGAGGATATTTGGGTACGAGGATAATTTTGAAAGCTTTGGTGTCCCTTCCTCTTTTAATGGAGATATAGGTAGAGGAGAGGAGGGGGGGGGGGGTCTCTCATATTTTTTGCATAGCTCCAGAATTAATCGAACAAATGGAACAAAATCTTGCAAGGGAGAGAATTTGGATACGAGAAAAGTTTTCATGATAAGGACCCCATTTTCTTTCCAGTAGGTTTTTGATAAATTCATCATAATTTCTATTACAACTAGCGTCCGCATAGTAATTTAGACATTGTGGCATCAATTTATATCAACAAAATACTACGGTCATGGTACTTTTGAGAACAAAACATATTTGACTCAAAACATGAGTGCGTGTTTTAAATTTTATCGTCGGATATGAAAATTTTACAACGGTAAACATTCTTGTTGTTTATACTTATTAATGATCACTAATCATCAAACCCGTTAGTGAACAAACAAATTTTGAGCTGCATTCAAATTTAATAACCTTGAAAAATCTCGAGCATCGAGAGAACACAGTAACATTGACCGGCGTGTGTCGGAAGTGTGCATTCTTGTTTTTTGAAGATTGTCATAATGCATGCATGCAAATAAACAAACAAGCATGCATATTAGTTTTATTAGCCGGGCCCAAAGAAATTCTGGGAGCGGAAAAATAAAGAAGGAGACTCCCAGATTTCAAACGTGTGGCTAAACTGAGCGGCTAACATGAGTAAGAGAGCGTCACACGTTTTTGATATGACGTTCCGATCAGAAGTGAAAAACCAAAATTATATCAAGATGAGATATTTTTATATTCATTTTTTTCCTATCAAAATGAGGAATAAGGTGTAATAAAAAAATCCATGCGAGAATAACTAAAATATGAGTCTGGCATACTTGTATCCAATGTTGGATTCAAACTTTAATGCATTTAACAATTATTACAAAGTTCGGGTACCAGCCAGGAGATTCGAACCTCGACCTGCAGGTTAAGAGGCGCGCACGGTACCAAAGAACCAACAGATCTTCAAACTTCCAATAAAAGTTTCCGATGCCTTTGGTTGCCCGGCAGAAAAAAAGAACTGATTGTATCTAAAGAGATATAATCATTTTTATCGAAACGACCAAAACGAAGATTATGATATCAAAGCTATATCTGAATAAGTTAGTAATATCTCGTTGAGATAGGTTTGTGTAACAGTTTTGATATGCGCTTCTATTCGGGACTAAAACTACATTTTAGAATCCTTAAGTTGACCTGAATAAAATAGCCAAATCCACCATGTGTTAGCTTATTTTAGCGATTAGCAGATGAGAAATCCTCGATAGCCAAAATAACTTCACAGCAACGTTGATTTGTTCGTAGATATCGATCAAGTAAAACGGTTTGTTGAATTGAAATTCTTTGGCATGGAAGAGGTAACCAAACGAATTTTTATAACAACTAGTAGACTTGTTTATCCGTGCATGTTTACTAATCTTTATCATAACACATATAAGTTTTATTATGAAACATATCAATTTTACTACGCACGAATTAAAACAACGCAACCTTTCATTGACAATTTTAATAAAACGCAGAAGGATTTACTATGCGCAGTCAAATTCAGCACATGGTAAAATAACAATGCGTTAGGTATTTTATACAACAAAACATATTCGGCTCAAAAATATGGTTGCCTGTTGTTCATTTAAACTACAGATTTTGTAGCTTTACTAAGCTTTTCTTTTGTGTGTACGAGAAATACTTCTGTATGTATGTATGTATGTAGATAATCCACCATGGGTGCACGGATTCACCGTAGTTTCGCCAACGTATGCGCTAAATTGCATTCTTTAGATTATTAGTTCGGCCTATCTTCAATGCAAAATACCACATACCCGACACCATGGCTTCGTTTGAACTGTCATGTAATGAATGTATTTCGTGTATGTGTATGTCTTATTTGTAGAACAGGCAAACAGTTTCGCAACCGTATAAAATTCATAACATTTTCAGTGTTATAAATCTTTGACAGGTATTCCGCATGCGTGTAGATACCTGCCCAGCTGGCAACTGATTGGACGTTCTTATATAATATAGTCAATAAATTAAATATTTATACAACAGAATAACCTTACCTTTATACCCATCTTACCTCAAAACACTCTAAGCTTACCTTTAGCTGTAAACCAACCTTATTCAGTATCATAGCCATACTTATTTCCATCTGATCTAAAATAAACATACTTTATACTATTAAAAAATTGCGTAGCAAAATATTTGAACAAGATATCGAAAATGATTAATAATAAAGTACAAAAAATCAAGAACAGTAAACGTGACCACGCCCTACAAATAATGATTCAGGGAAGTTATATTGTCAAATTTTGAAATCGATTCGAATATGGATTATATAGTGATAAGAATACATACAATAAATATAATATACAATGAATAATATTGCATGAATATGAAATATCAATAAGTTATCAATTTAAAAAAGACATATAATGAATATGAATAAATGTTGAGTAATATATATGGAAAGCATATAATGAAGGTTGGATTATATATTCAGCATACAATTTCGATTCCTCCGCTTGAAATTTCTAAAAGTTCAAAAATTAATTCATTAAGAAAATTTTCTTCTTATGTCGCGCAAGTTAAATGATTATATATGCAGTGATATAGTGCAGTTCCAGTTTGTAATCAGCCTCGACAGCTGTTGATGTTCAGGCTCTTCTTTTTATTGAAAACTGAAATTGAATAAAATGTTATAGTATATCGCTGGCGTAGAGAAAACTGCATTGAGGCTTGATTCAGGTGATGATTCAAATGATAATTTACTTTTTATGCGTTTTATTAATAAGATCTAATAACTGTACTGACTATCAAAATTTGGAAACTGAAGTTAGCAGCTGTAAGAACAATGAAAGTTGTTCTGTGAATACAGTATTAAATGGAGTGAATGTTGTTTCATAGAGCTACGTGCTGAAATAAAAACAGAATTGCATAAACTGGGTTTCGGTCACCGTTCCTTTTATCTTCTCGATTTTCGGTTGATTTTTCTCGGTGATTTTGAAATAACTTCCATTTAGTTTACGTTTCGGTTTACTTTATTAAAAATTTTCAACCATCTTCAGAACTGTTTAAATAACGGAAAAAAAAACATTAACTTATCAACTAAAAAATTTAAAAAATATCTTCTTACACTAAAGCTATTATACGCCTGCTGGGGCAATCAAATTTTAATTTTCGCAGTCACTGTTGTTGCTGCTGCTGCCGCTAACTGTCGACGCTACTACTGTTTTCCGCCTGACTTCCGCGTCGTCTTTTTCTCGTAGCTTTTTCCACAGACCGTTGTAGACACTTGAGATACCTTTGGTATCCTGTTGGATGTTTACCGCTCGATTCTCTCGCATTTTGATGTGTAATTTTTCGGCTATCCGTCGGTGGGTCGTGTTGGTAATTCTCTCCAATATTTTCGTTTTAGAGAAACCAAAAACATGACCAGGACCGTTGTCTAAAGCGTGTTGCGCCAACCCCGTGGATTTTTGTTTTAGGCGTACGTTATTCTCGTGCTGCTTGATGCGTTTGAACAATGTTTGAGAAGTTTGTCCAATGTACTCGTTACCGCAAGAGCATGATATGGCGTACACGACATTCGTTTGCTGCATTAACGGTATTGGGTCCTTGAGCTTCGTGAAGATGTTCGACTTAATTTTATCACACGGCTTGGGAGCAGCAACCAGATTGTATCTCCGTAAGATTTTGGCAACTTTTTCAGTCAAACGTGGTATGTACGGGAGCGATACGAAGCGATTGCCGTCCGGTTTATGTTCTTTGTTTTCCAAAGTGTTGAACATCAGATGTACTCTTTTTTGTATTATGTTGTCGACCATATTTTGCGGATAGTTGTTTTTCTTGAGAATTGACTTTACTGTTACTATGCTGTTTTTTCTGTTCTTAGCATCGGACAGTTTTAACGCACGATCAATAAGCGCAAATGCTGTATTGGATTTGTGCGTATATGGGCTTTCAGAAAAGAAATCTAAATAGCGCCCATCTGGTTGTTTAGGGAACCAAGACTTTTCAATCTTCTCCCCTGTTCTGTGCAAAGTCATATCAAGAAAGCGGATTTTCGCATCATTCTCCCTCTCGATGGTGAATTTCAGGCTCGTGTGTGCGGAGTTAAATGTATCGAAAATTGTGTCCACATCTTCTTCCCGTGCAACGATGAAGCAATCATCCACATAGCGTCTGTATATCGAGATGTGAACATTCTTCTTCTTTAGTTTTTCAATACATTCTTGTTCAAGTTGTTCCATTGCGATATTTGCGGCGACACAGCTTATCGGTGAGCCCATCGGAACTCCATGGATCTGTTCGTAAAACTTAGAGCTGTATTGGAAAAATGATGCACCCAATACAACCCTAAGAGCTTGTTCCAATGAGCCAAGCGGGATGTCGGTGTATTTCCTTAGCTTGTGCCATTTTTCGTATATGTATTCGAAAGTGCTCGACGTCGGTACATTTGTGAAGAGCGAGGTAACGTCTAGCGAAAACATCACACAGCCTTCTGGGACCTGTAGCTTTGAAATTTCGTCTGCAAATTCAAAGCTATTTTTGACATGGTACTCAGTTTTTCCCACAATGTTATTTAGGATTGCCGCTAGATATTGTGCCATGCGATACGTGGCTGATCCAATTGTGGAGACAACAGGCCGGAGGGGTCTGTTTTCTTTGTGAATCTTTGGTAGCCCGTAGATTCTCGGTGGATGACTGTGGAATACTTGGAGTTTGTTTTTTACAGCTGTGTTTATGTGTCCTTCTTTCCACCATCCTTCTATAGTCGTATTAAGTTGTTTTAGGATTTTGTTCGTTGGGTCCGAAGGTATTTGTTTGTATGTTGTTGTGTCGGATACAAGTGTTATCATTTTTTGGCGATACTCATCAGCTGTTAAGATCACCGTTTTATTACCTTTATCGGCTTTTGTGATGAAGATGTCTGGGTTGTTTCTCAAAAACAACCCAGACATCTTCATCACAAAAGGCGATAAAGGTAATAAAACGGTGATCTTAACAGCTGATGAGTATCGCCAAAAAATGATAACACTTGTATCCGACACAACAACATACAAACAAATACCTTCGGACCCAACGAACAAAATCCTAAAACAACTTAATACGACTATAGGATGGTGGAAAGAAGGACACATAAACACAGCTGTAAAAAACAAACTCCAAGTATTCCACAGTCATCCACCGAGAATCTACGGGCTACCAAAGATTCACAAAGAAAACAGACCCCTCCGGCCTGTTGTCTCCACAATTGGATCAGCCACGTATCGCATGGCACAATATCTAGCGGCAATCCTAAATAACATTGTGGGAAAAACTGAGTACCATGTCAAAAATAGCTTTGAATTTGCAGACGAAATTTCAAAGCTACAGGTCCCAGAAGGCTGTGTGATGTTTTCGCTAGACGTTACCTCGCTCTTCACAAATGTACCGACGTCGAGCACTTTCGAATACATATACGAAAAATGGCACAAGCTAAGGAAATACACCGACATCCCGCTTGGCTCATTGGAACAAGCTCTTAGGGTTGTATTGGGTGCATCATTTTTCCAATACAGCTCTAAGTTTTACGAACAGATCCATGGAGTTCCGATGGGCTCACCGATAAGCTGTGTCGCCGCAAATATCGCAATGGAACAACTTGAACAAGAATGTATTGAAAAACTAAAGAAGAAGAATGTTCACATCTCGATATACAGACGCTATGTGGATGATTGCTTCATCGTTGCACGGGAAGAAGATGTGGACACAATTTTCGATACATTTAACTCCGCACACACGAGCCTGAAATTCACCATCGAGAGGGAGAATGATGCGAAAATCCGCTTTCTTGATATGACTTTGCACAGAACAGGGGAGAAGATTGAAAAGTCTTGGTTCCCTAAACAACCAGATGGGCGCTATTTAGATTTCTTTTCTGAAAGCCCATATACGCACAAATCCAATACAGCATTTGCGCTTATTGATCGTGCGTTAAAACTGTCCGATGCTAAGAACAGAAAAAACAGCATAGTAACAGTAAAGTCAATTCTCAAGAAAAACAACTATCCGCAAAATATGGTCGACAACATAATACAAAAAAGAGTACATCTGATGTTCAACACTTTGGAAAACAAAGAACATAAACCGGACGGCAATCGCTTCGTATCGCTCCCGTACATACCACGTTTGACTGAAAAAGTTGCCAAAATCTTACGGAGATACAATCTGGTTGCTGCTCCCAAGCCGTGTGATAAAATTAAGTCGAACATCTTCACGAAGCTCAAGGACCCAATACCGTTAATGCAGCAAACGAATGTCGTGTACGCCATATCATGCTCTTGCGGTAACGAGTACATTGGACAAACTTCTCAAACATTGTTCAAACGCATCAAGCAGCACGAGAATAACGTACGCCTAAAACAAAAATCCACGGGGTTGGCGCAACACGCTTTAGACAACGGTCCTGGTCATGTTTTTGGTTTCTCTAAAACGAGAATATTGGAGAGAATTACCAACACGACCCACCGACGGATAGCCGAAAAATTACACATCAAAATGCGAGAGAATCGAGCGGTAAACATCCAACAGGATACCAAAGGTATCTCAAGTGTCTACAACGGTCTGTGGAAAAAGCTACGAGAAAAAGACGACGCGGAAGTCAGGCGGAAAACAGTAGTAGCGTCGACAGTTAGCGGCAGCAGCAGCAACAACAGTGACTGCGAAAATTAAAATTTGATTGCCCCAGCAGGCGTATAATAGCTTTAGTGTAAGAAGATATTTTTTAAATTTTTTAGTTGATAAGTTAATGTTTTTTTTCCGTTATTTAAACAGTTCTGAAGATGGTTGAAAATTTTTAATAAAGTAAACCGAAACGTAAACTAAATGGAAGTTATTTCAAAATCACCGAGAAAAATCAACCGAAAATCGAGAAGAGGAAAAACAGAATTATATCAAAACCTGGCATTCCTTATATCAATAGATTTGATAAGATAAAAATATTCTATTTCAAAAAAAAAAAAAAAAAAAGATTTAACACTAACTATACAATTATAATAGCAATTCATTCTGCAACATAATACTGAAATTTTATTAGCATGCAATGTGCATGTTTTGCCAATCATTAATTCAAATCTTCGAATACAAATAAACTTTTATGAAAAGAAATTCAATATACAAAATATGAAACATAATGTTTTTTTTTTTGGATGATCATCTGCAAAGTGCTGGATGCAGGAACGAAGTGGCTGAAAAGTTTGCAGATAAAAATAAACTTTTTTTTTACATGAATCACCTGAATAAGACAAACTAATAACTTCATAGAGGAAGTAATGGACAAAAATAACGCAGGAAAACATTAATAAATATTATGCATTTCAAACCGACTAATCGATAACATTTTTTTGATTCCTTAAACTGAAACGCAAAGGATAAAATGAAACCCTTGAGTGATAATATCTCTCCTCGGTTTTAGGGATGAATCATCTGACAGGATGCAAATCCTAGGAAAAAAACTTCCCCTCGGTGCTGAAAATTACCTTGGTTAATTATGAAATACTGTTATGTTATTTGAATACTATAATGTTTAATCTACAATATTGAACGCTGGATCCCGACCTGCTTTCTTATGCATTGAACTATGAACGAACGCAGTTATTATGTTTAGCTATATACACAAATAATACTTATAATTAAAAACTCTAAAATGTGTAGTTAGAATGTAAGGTAATGTCTTTCAAATGCTGAAAAAGAAAAATAAACTGAACTGTTTGAGATGAAACCCTTATGATTAAAAACCTGCATATAATTAATAAAAATGTTTTAAAAGTGTTTCTATTCAATTGTGCACTTTTGTTTCTGCTCGGACCAGAAAAAATTACGAGCAGTTCTCGCTTTATAACTTCTGGCTCACAATTCTTTCTCGCGGCTTCTCTATTTTATTTTTGCCTCATAAAGAAGCTTGCTCGGCGAGAAGGCCTACCTTCTGACTAATTACGGCCTCACGACTACAGACCCATTGCCAAATCATATTAAAGATAATGAAATCCCGAAATTCCTTGTAACTTTGAAGTACACTGTAATAGATAGGATAGAACCAGTTAAAAAACAACAAAGTATGTTAGTGAATATTCATTCATAATTGAAAACATCGAAGAACAAGCAGGATTTATTGCCATTGTCACTAGCAAAACGATATTTCTTTAAATCAAAATTGAACCATGCTATCAAATGTTATGCACCTATTCACGAGATTTTGTTTTCATGACAGTAGCCACGCTAACAAAATCATTAACAGCATTTATGTGAGTGCTTTCGGGAGCAACTACTTTCATGCATATGCGCGTTGCCCCTCTGCCTCCTTCTAGTCTATTTTCGTTGTTATGGATGATTCGACCGTCCTAAGTTAACGCAAGTTGAGCTGTAGAAGAATCTAATATGAATATTTCAAATAGTGTTTTGCATTGCACATCCTTTGATTAGAATTCTAATATATAAAGATGAGTTGGACTATATATGTTTGTTTGTATGCACCTTATACAAATCCACACCGCTTAACCGATCTGCCTGAAATTTGGTACAGTTATGTGTTTGGACCATGGTAAGGTTTTAGTAATAGTTTTGAGTCCCTCCCTCCAAGGATAAGGGACCCTCCCATACAACTTTCGTTTTTATTCCCACAAATCAAAAGTCATGGCACCCATTTGGCAGCCGATTTTCGTTTCCTTTGGCGGGTTGTTTTCACCATCACCATGGGCCGGGTGTAAGAAACGACTATCCAGAGTTCACATGCACTTGAAAGCAAATCAAAGCTTGCTAAGCGTTAAAGATTTGAAAGGGGAAATTTTGGCGGGTGTTTTTTGTACCTTCTTCTGCTGAAAGCACGTGGTACCGGTAGATACGAGAATTTTGGATGCAATAATGAGCAACATTTTGGATTGAAAAATACAACTAACCTGTAAAGTATTTATTGACTTGAATTGTAGTGGTTTTCAAAGTACTCCCTGCTGCAGGGCTTTGGAGTCTATAAGAATATACAGTGTGTGAAGTATGGATGCAATGATTTATCTTCATTATGAATTTGGATTGAGTGCTGAAAACATATTAAGCTATTTTCAAGTTTTTTAGAACCAACCATTTTCGTATTTTTTAAATTCCTTATAGAGAAAGATAAAATAATTAAATTTAGAGTTATAAGTTGAGAGCTGTGATTTCAACGCTTTGAAAGCCGTTGAGAAATCTAAATGGAGGACTCAAAAATTTACCGTGCATTATCAGGAGAAAACCAAACCCAACGCAAGAAATTTTATTTGAAATTAAGTATGAGGTTATAAGTTTTATACAATTCAATTTTATCGGTCAATCCATGACTTTTGTATAAATGTTGATCATCAATGAGTTCAATTTTACCATCCAATTATGCGAAAAATAAACCGTTAAGTACTGCGAATTCAATCGAATTATTTCCAAGAATTTTTACTTTATCACTCTTCTTAATAATTAATGAGATTTTTTTTCCAAGAATAGAGAAATTGAAAAAAAAATCTTTTGTTATAACATCATATGATGGGCGATTTGGGTTCCGAGATAATTTCTTTTAGATCACTTCAAAAACTATTAGTGCAACTTGGAACATTTAAGAAAACTAATCATGAAACGGTGTGGAAAAAACAACGAAAAGTACACATACATTTTAAAACATGAAAAATGATTCTTCAACAAGTTTAAAAAACCAAATACAAACACATAAAGGATCTCAATGAAACTTAATGTTTCGTCGAAGAGATTCCTTCTACTTAATTCTAAGCGTACATCTTTTGAGTATGCTCACAAATGCTTAAACCACTAAACCACAAAAGTTTACTGTGTATGCCGTGATTGGAATTCGAACTCATGGCCGTTGGCTTGGAAGACTTGAAGGCCACGAGCTGCGGCAAGTTTCGTAAGCCTTCTTAGAATTTTCTGGGCAAATAAAACTTGAATATGAGGCCCTTGGAGCCAAAGGGGTATAAGTGCATAAAAGCTTATTTCGAGTAAAAACGCTTTTAAGTAGTTGTGTTTGGTCATTTTCCATATATTTTTCGGTAATTTTTTTTTTTCGAATGTTAAAGTAGGTAAATAAAATTCTAAAAATCTGAAAAAATCAGCAATTAAAGTTTGAAATATGGAAAATCGTTTGGAATCATTAACTCAAAATCGACCATTTTGTCACTTATACCCCTTTGGATCTGAGGGCCTCATATAGCATACGGGGGAGCATTTGGCATATAGCGTCCGAGGAGATTATCTCCAAAAGAGATTTCATGAGATAGGGGTGGGAAAGATAAAAAATATAGTTTGATCATTTGAAGATAAAAAAAATAGAAGGCCAAAGCTATTAAAGCTTCTTTTAAGAAAGGGTGGGTATAATATGTTTTTCGTGATGAAATAAAAAAAGCATTCTTGGAAAATTATTTTTAATTTCTATGAACACGAACCTCATAACTATAAGTGTTTCTTAAAAATGAAAAAGGGAAACACAGTACATATTCTCATTTAAAACTTGAAAAACACTAACAAAACTTTCAAAGCTTGCATACATGGCACAACATGGGTAAAATTTTCTCATAATAAATATATAAAACATATTGAATGCAAAGCTACCAAAATTTCGTAAAGTCAAACGACTCATTTTGATTTATATTTTATGCAAACCCGAGCAAAGCCGGGTAAATCAGCTAGTAAATAATAAAAAGCATAATAAATTATTGATGATTTTAAGTGACAAAAAAAACATTATTACAGCTCAGTCAATACGATGATTAACATGCACTCAATTAACAGTTAATGTTGAGAACAATTCAAATGCCGAAAAACTGCCAAAACATAATTGACATTGATTGATGTTCAAAATTCTCGAAATTTTTTGCCTGTAAAGAACCGTCTGTAGAAGTTGTAATTGGAATTGAGGTGACATTTATGGAAAAGTCTTTCAATTTTCAAGCATTTTCTATTGATAAATATTATGGTTTGAAAAAAGTTGTACTTAGCTGGTAGTCCGTTCATCAATAATTAGCGAAAGGGTTTGTCTGCCTATGTCTCCTTCGTGTACCGGTGTCGAAATGGTCGAAAATCATTGATGATTTTTTCGCCCTCTCTTTGTCCGATTCTTCTTTGATGTAGGTGTGTATGTGGACATCATTTTCGCTTTCACACCCACACTAACTGGTGAGCAGCTAGATAATTTTTCAAGCACATTCACACAAGCTAGCTAGTGGCTAGACATGAATTTCTTCGCACAATTTTATCAACCAGAGCACAACCAATCATTATCATTGTACGAATTTACCTTTTCGCATCTGGCTCCGAAACCGCTTTCAAAATTTTCCCCAGAATCTATCACCGCAAATTTCAATAATGATAAACAAGAAACTACTTGCACCCCCTCCGTGGCAACACGAAATCGCAAACAACACCGACGGCCATTTTCAAAATTTCAGAAGTTCTTAATTTTCTCTATTAACCTAATGCACTTCATGAAACTCATTACTTTGCTTTCACTGGAGCTATCGTCGCACTATCCACCCTTTTTGAAATTCACCGAAAAATTCACAACTATCACCAATAAGCACCGTGACAAAAAATAAACTAGAGAGCGATAATACAACACAACCGCACTCGTCTCCGACCGACTGACATAGGTATTTCAGCTAAGTTATTCTCAGAAAATTTTAACGATTCTGTTGATTGTTTCATTTTTTTTTTCAAACATTTTTTATAAATTATAAATATTTAAATTTTACCATTGAGTTCTATTAACCGATGTATTATTTTTTTTTTTCAATGCAAGATTTTTTTAGGTTTACGTTCTTAAAATTTTCTGTTAAGTAGCCAAATAAAAAAATTCTTGTGATTTTGTGACCTCTAAAACGATTATAGCGGTGCATTCGATCCCAAGAATGCATTTCATTTTCCAGAAAACTACCAGAGCAAGTACCAACAGAAAACATTCAGATAGTAATTCGTCACCATCCTTCAGCCGAGAACCAAAAAACCACAAACATCAACAGCACAAAACATCAACAACCGGTCCAAAAAAGGAAAATCTTTCATAACCTCACTCGTCATCATTGCAATTGTTACTGTGAATTATTTTCAAAATCGAGAGAAGAACCTCAATGAACTATGTTGTGTGTACGAGAAATACTTCTACACGCAAAATAATTGAGAAATTAAATTTACGGGATTTTTCACGTAAACTAAGATTTTGTTGCAGCACATCGATTCTACGTGTGTCTTGTAGTGACTCGTTTTCTTCCACGTAACAAGCATATGAATTTCACGTAAAATCTAAGTGAATTAACTTTTCTTGCATTTCTCTCAAGTTGTTAATTCTTATTAGAAAAGGAAATTGTGAAAACTTTTGAGAAAGTTGTATCTGTTTTTGCTTATTTTGAACTAAGTTAGTTCGAGATCTCCTTCCATTTAAAGACTAAATTTCAGTTTTAACCACTCTTTGTATTTTATCTTTGAATTGCATTTTGAAAACCATGTGTTATCCAGTTGATGTTCAGATTTAAGCTTAAATCATCTACAAACTAAAAAAAAAATTTTTTCAAGATGTCTTTATTTTCAATTATACTAAAAGGTGCTGCGAAGTACACCAGGTCAGCAAGTGATTAAATAATAATGTTTGATTGGAGTACCCATTATCAAAATAGTGTTAAATATTTGGTTTCGCATTGAGTCAATTGTATTATCCAATTTTATGATTTTCTGTTCTAGTCGACTAAAACATTAACATGTTCTTTCGCATCTTTCACATGTTGTAGCTCAAACAAAGATCCAAACTTCTGATAATCACTTTAGACAGATCTGGCAAAAATATTCTTAAGAATATAAATAGAACTCAGAGCTAGATTATGATCTGGCTACTTCGGAAACGATAATTTATCTTGGAGATTCCTTTCCATTTTTTCTCAGGGACATAAAACATGGCATTATTTAGTAGAAAAAAAATTAACATCCATAATATCCCCCATAGAAAAGGATCAGTACACTGTCTAGCAATTCTGGGTAGATATTTTGAATCAGGACTTTTTGAATTCAGATTTTTTTTTTCAAAAAATCAAATCAATACCATGAAAAGTTTCTGTTCTACTCTGCCTTGGGATCTTTTAGAAGATCATGATAAATTTGAAGAAAAATACCGATTATGTGATGTTTTCCAACAAAAAAGGATTTATCTTCGATGATAGGAATCAAATTTTTTCGCCGACCATGGCCTAGAGGATAACGTTCAAATCTTCTAAGCCAGAGGTCATGAGATCGAGTCTCGGTCACAACATAGTACTATTTCTGTGGGTTGGTGGTGCTAGCACTAGTAAGATGCTAGCCATCATATCATTAAAAGATGCACGCTTTAGTCATAAGTAGAATTGATCTCTTCAAAGAAATATGAAGTTTCACTTTATCTTTCTGCGGAGCAATGCATAATTCATTTCCGTTAGAAAAAATAGTAAGGAATTTCCAAGAGAAAAAGAAAAAAAATAGTTAAAAAGCTAAAAAATACTCAGCCGCCGTTAAAGGGTAAGCATTGCCTGGTTTGACGCGGTCACAGAATATTATGGCAAGTTCGTATTTGGATGAATTTACGAACTCGGTATCAAAATATTTTTTTTTTGAGAATTTTGAAAAAGATCTAAACGCTACTGTAGCGTATTCAAAAAAATATTTTTCCTTACTTTCCCTAAACTCTCTTCTCAATGAATTCTGCTCAGATTTGTCCAGATCTAGGGTTGAAAAATTCGGAATTTAATGTCTAGATTATGTTATAGTGAAATAAGTATGGGAGAGTGGGGAATCATGGGCCACTTTTTTTTGTTGTTCCATAACTTCTTCATTATAAAAGATAAAATGAAAATAAAAAATGGAATGGTTTTCTACATTTTCAAGGCATCAAAAGGCATTTTTTTAAATTTTAAATAAGTTATTTTTCCCAAATTCTGACTGTTTTAAAAAAAGCAATATTTTTTGGATTTTAAAAAATGGTGAGGAATCGTGGGCCACTAAATCCCAATTGACCAAATAAAATGCAAAGTTTATGAGTTGACCCAAAACTGCGGTTTCATGATTCATTTAGTTATTTTAAAGCAATTTCAAATGATGAAATAAAAAATAAAGCTGTGTATGATCGAATAGATTTGCGAATAGGCTCGCGAACGTTTTGCAAAATTTTTTGTATAGGATGGACAAAATATTTTTCATAACTCTTTATTTGGCCTAAGAAAACTTTACAGATGGGAAAAACGAATTTTAAGTTCTGAATGTGTATAAAACATAAAAATATAGGTGAATCAAGATGTGTGGCCCACGATTCCCCACAAGCTATGATTTGCAAATTGGTTGCGTTTGTGTGACTTATTTTTGTTTCATCAAAAATTCCTTTTCCACGTGAAAGATCATGACCAAACTAAGATCATAAGCGTATGAGCATATTTTTGTTATGTACTTTAGATTCTCCATCGATGCAGTTAGCGGGTGTTTTTTTAATTATGTAAGTAAATTTTTCTAACTTTTTTAGCTTGATAAATTAAAGAAGCATATGATGCGTATTTGAGTCAACAACATATAGAAATATATGCTCACGCAAAGCGACGACGATGACAGATGGTTTGAGATTTTTATATCAACAAACATCTGAGATATTAAAAGTGGCCCACGTTTCCCCACGGCCCACGATACCCCACTCTCCCCTATAATTTAACGGGGAGGGGTCTCCTTTGCTTGTGTATTTCACGGTTTGATTTTGAATTCCTTTCCTATATTTCTAGAATTTAAAGCAGTAAAATTATAGCAGTTTAAAACTTTTGTCTACGGGTCGCCGCAATTGCCGCCTCTCCTTAATGTGGCATTAACTTCATTGAATTTTAACATATTCTATTTTCAACAAAGTGAAGCACTATTTGTTGACTCGAGTAGAACTATTTTGTATGCGTAACCACCCATATAATTCCAAAAAATTATATAGTTAAAAGTGTCAAAGTGAACACTTTTATCATCCAAAAAAATATTAATCGAAACCTTGTGGAATATGTTTAAAGCAAAGTAAAAGTAGTAAGGCGGAGTTATACCACAATAGCTCAACTAAATGATCTCATAGGACTCTCTCTCGCACAGAATAAAGGAATCTTCTGCATCCATTAATTAATGGGTGATTAAATTTTCACCAAAATTGCCTTATTTTAAAACAAATGGATAGCAAAATATCTGCGAAAAATGCTTTATGAAAATTTTGCATTAATGATCATTCATAGACATTAGTCTTCCCAAAATCAATCATTTTCACCGAGTCATGCTTGACTACATTCAGAGCCAAAAAACCAAAGCAGTCAAATTTTCCTTCTTCAACCAAATCATACAAACAATCATGCATGACAACGACGCTTCCGTATTTGAAACACTTTTGCGATACATGATGAGGTAAAAAAGGACGCAGACTATCAGCAACGAACGTCTCTATGCTGATTTCTTTCCCTTGACGACGTTCAACCTTTAGGATCATAACTGATATGTATCCGTTCTGAGCGATCTATGTAGGCTATCAGATGATTTTTTATTTTTCGCTTTGCCTAGAAGGACAAAATCATGACTAAGTAACCGCAATGAACTGTCCAGCATGTGCTACAGCTTTTTTGAACATGTGATCCTGGTATTTATTCAGATTTTTCCTTTTGAAACATTAATGATCGTCTATCAATAACGAGCATTATCAACAATGATGCGAGGATAGACGTTCGGGAATGATTGAGGGAGCGACGTTCAAAATGTATCACCAAGTATGTAGATCACCGTCGATAAGCCACGTGACGAATAGCAACGGTAGCCTCCGATGGGGCATGGTATATCTTCTTGTATCAAGTTAGTGTTGATTTTCGACATATGTTCAATGGGTACTTTTACCACGTGCGTATCACAGCACTCGGAGGAAGCATCATTCTAGCTAGAAACCATTCCTGATTGCTTTTCTTGAGCGATTTTCCAACCATTGATAGACATTAAAGAAAAGAAAATTTTTCCATACAAGTAGAAAGGGGTCTTCGGGATTTTAGAACCTTATGATTCGCGGGCCAAATTAATTTTGACTAGATCCCCGAATCGTTTTTTCTTCCGATGTATAGAAAGAGAACACAGGCGGAGCCATGATACGAAATTTCCTAAGCAATTTCAGCAGAAATTCAGTTTCTGCTGTCCATTAGCTTCAAAATAAGGCAATATAGATGAAAATTTTGGCCACCCATACATTAATCCATCGAACCTTCCTTTATGGAGTATTAGAGAAATATGAGATATCAAAGAAAAAAAAATATAAGTATCATAAATTCCTCAAAAAAAGATACCACGGCCCACCGGCAGCGACAGGAAGCCTTGGTATCTTTTCGAGGAATTTATGATATTTACGACTTAAGTTATTTCTTTTATTGATATCTCATGTTTCTCTATCATCATCACTTTTCATCCCTTCATCCTTTTCATCATCATCCCCATCACTTTTGAAAATGTGATTATTTTCAGTTACGAAAATATACCAAAACGAATTTGAAAACATAAGATTTTAATTTCTCTCATTATTACTTAAACCAAAATCAATTCTTATCAAGAAAGACTGTGGGGAACCCTCGAAAGAAGATTGCTTTAATGTCTATCCAATATCTTTCAAGCCTGTCATTATTTCCCACCCACACTAAAACAAACACCTACTTGAATGAAATTCTATGAGAGGAATTTTATTCACAGGCTCCACAAATGGCCATAAAATCGCAATAAAGTCGCTTCCTTCAGAGTGTGACCATCATCATTGTTGGGAAACGGTATGTTTTGATTTAATATTCTGCAACTGTTCGTGTAGGTCCGTTATAAAGTAAACAGAGTCCTGGGCAATGTTTTTTTTAAGTTGACAGAAGTAAATTCCAAAAGGTGACATGGAAGGTTGAGAGTTGTCGCATTGGTCTATAATCTGAAGTCCGAAATAAATTTTTCTTTATATATTTAATTTGAGACCGCTAAACTTTTCATGGTGAGTCATTCAATGTATTCCAACACTTTTTTACTCAAATTTGATAATCGATTATTTTTTTAGGGAGTGACTTCCAAGAAAAGCTGCTGCAATCTCTTCTGAGGTAAATTTACCAGCAGTGAAACTAAAAGTCTAAACTAATAATTTTCTACATTTCAAGATCTGAATATTGACAAATATTCCATCAAGAAAGAGAAAATAGTCTTTCAATCGTAACCATTTACCGATGTGGAAGGGAATAATCACCTTCCAAAGACTTTCTTTGGATGTGAGTTACCTATTCAACTCTCTCCACCAAACCCTCCAACTATAAAGTTATTCAAAGAAACTTAAGTTTCAAATCCGCAGTCTGTTGGCCAGAGTTGTTGTTCGCCAAATGAGATAGTGGAAAAAATCGTACAAAAATCTTCAAACTGAAAAAATTGCACACTAAGGCAGACAAAACTCTCGAGTATGAGCTGAATTAAAAAATATATATGTATCTACCTATAATGCAACGTGACCGGCATGAATCATCCCAATCGAAATGAAAAAAAAAACAGAATCTTGCCCAGTGGGTGCTACCGGAGAGCAATCATTTTAAGCTGGCTTGTTTGAGAAGGGTTGCCAAATTTTCATTTAAAATAATTGGCTGAGAAAAACATTGATTTCAGCTATTTTTAGGATTTATGAACGCATTTTGTTTTCGCTTGAATAGAGTTTTTTTTTTTCGTAAAATAAAAACTCTGAAATTACTGAAACCCTTTTTTTTTAATATTGACCCTCAAATGCATACTTTTGTTTGAAACAATACTAATTGTAATTCAAATATGTCTTTGAAAAATATTTCAATCATTAAGATTCTTAGATGAAAAAAAACCTTAAAGATTAAGCTGAATAGCTTGAAAAAATGTAACTTAAAAAGCCAGAAAAGCTTTGTGAATACAAAGCAATACTTCAACCATGATTTTTCAATGTTAAGATAGTTTTTTCGATTGGAATGACAGTTCAATTGGCTCCCATTATTTTCTTTGCTAGACTATATGAAATTATAGTGCCTAGAATTCAGAGGTTAAAACAGAGAATAAGCTGCGATGTGATAAAAACATTTTCCGTAATTTTTGCCAGTAGCTAGTACTGAGAAAAGTTTTGTGTGGAAATCAAGCTGTCGAACGCAGGGAAAAAAAAGTTTTCCCATTGCATGAAATAGGCAAAAGCGTCTTATCTCAGGGGTAATTGTGAGATTTTAAAAAGGGAAGGAATTTTTATTCATAAATATATAAATTTTTGAATGATTTGGAACTAGTTTTCTCCCCCTTAAACCCAAAAACCAATCTGGCATTACTGGCTCCAAAAACATTTCGCAAGGAACGGGGAGAATCGGTTCAACAATTTCTGACCAATCCCGCTCCAAACTTCTTCCATTGGCCTTGTATGCATTCGGGGAGGTAATGAAAGATAATTTGGCTTAACGGATCCCGACTAAGGTTTTCCTCCCTTCAAACTCCATCCACACGGTTGCGGAAAAGTTCAATTCATCCAACAACTCTTGCTTGCTTCTTTCCCCGGTTTCAATTTTCCCATTTTCCTCCCCAACCCAAACCCATTCTCAATCCATTCCGAAAGCAGCAGGCAGAAGTTGCGTTCGGTTGATGAACGCCATCAGCCTGTTGACTTGATTGTCAGTCGCGGAACGTGAACGTGATCCAAAGTGAGGTTTTTTTCTTACTCTTTGGCTTTTGGCTGTTCATGTTCCATTCCATGTTTTTCACTCATCCTTTGCCGCCCCGAATGAATGGAACGAACTTCACGGAGGGTTTGAAGTGAAAAGCGGAAACGCAACGGGTGGTTGAACAAACCGAAACCGAATGACAATGGAGCATCAGGGGAAGGAGCAAAACCAGGAAGGTGGAACGTGCTGGCTGTTGCAAAATGAAGGGCAACAATCAGAGATAGTGCAGGGGCTTGATGATGTTTTTGGTCGTGAGGGGGAAAGATTTGTGATTATGAGATCAGCCTCGCATCTCAACAGTTGTTTTGGTGGTGCGATCCATAATTTGGTAAAGAAAAATATGCAAGAGAAATCGGATCAAAAAAAGTTAGTGAATATTATGATGCATACGACCTATTCCAGCGTTCTGTCAATAATTTGGATTTTTTAATGATATTTGTAATATCTTCTAGGTGTTTTAAATTTTACCTGACAAATTATATATCACTGTGCTTTGCTCTAGATAGCCTTTAGTTTGAATTCCATAAAAGAATTTTCTATATAGTGATATACAAGAAATCCGTTTTTCTCCATTGCGTCACATCAGGCGACATTTCCGCGTTTTCGAAATTCTTAACGGTATTGAAGATTACTGCTTTGTTCAACGAAGGAATTGAACGAAACTTTGTGAAAACGTTTGTTATAAATTAACAAACATCTTATGGTTTTGGTTTTCAATTTTAGTACGTTTTGTAATTCTACGAGCGATCTACTTTCGTTGCGTCACATCACACCATTTTTTTTTTGCTCCTGATGAGACGCAACGGAAAAGGTTGGCATTGATTTTTCTTCAAATACTTATGCCAATAATGATCAATTTGTTTTGAATGTTTTGAAGGTTAAATATATCATGACAAAGATTTCACCCAAAGCTGCAACACGATTGGAATTATTATAAACGGTTTCAAAATAACCTTAAAATTCATAGTGTAAACTCATTAAAATAGGCTTGCCAGATCCTTTCAGAAAAAAGCGGGACATTTCACGAAAAAAAAGCGGGACAAAGTCGAAAAAAAGCGGGACATTAAAGAAATTCTTAAAAAAGCTCAATTGTATACCCAAACTTATACGTATACCATCAGCCAAAAATGTTTATATAAAAGTACACTAAGATTTTTCTATAACGCGGATTGATTTTGCTCAGTTTTTCTTACATGACTTCTACTTACATGGTTTTTTTGCCATATGCACCGTTTTTTCCACAATTCTCGCGGATTAACACGTTATTTGAGAAAAAAATATTTTAAGTCGCACATGTTAACAGCGGATTGTGTAATTTGTGTATAACAGTATTCGTTTATTTTTTTTTTTTAATTTGGAAAAATCATGAATATTTCCATCTTTATATTCTTTGGGTAATTGAGTCAAAAAAGATGGTGTATATATTTATAACATAATGAAATTTAATTAAGATTCCAACGACAAAAATGAATCTCTATAATTCTTAAATCTATAATTATTTGGAGGTAACTCAAACTAGATTTTCTGCGTTGAACCAATGCAAATTAAGAATAAAATGGATTTTTTCCAGTGTATGTCAGTGAACTTTGTAAAAGTTATCCAAGAAAAAAAAAGCGGGACATTTTGAGGCAAAAGCGGGACAGCGGGACATTCAACAAAAAAGCGGGACATGTCCCGCTTTTGCGGGACGGATGGCAACCCTACATTAAAAGTATGTGATGAGTGTAACATGAAAATTTGCGCTGAAAGACGCAAAACGATTACGAATTCGTAAAACGAACCAGCAATTTGTTCCACAACATAGTTTTCGTTGCAAGACTTGCGTCACATCATTTCATTTACCCCGTTGTAACTTCTTGATTTCTTAAGCGATTTTAATTTCATAAAAAGCATTGAACTTGGCTTCAAAAGTTTAAAGAGATTCTGAATATTCATTGCAATAGAGCTCCAGGGTACGATGTAAATCTAGAAAAACCTCTTATTGCCGTTGCGTCACGTAACTAAAAATACCCCTCTTCCCACGATATATAAATTAAAAATTATTCAAAATGAGTTCCAAACCCCTTGACATTCTGAAAACAGTTGGCATTCGTCATGTTTAAGGGTACAGGATTTTTGAACGTTATTTTGTTCGTTATTTCCTCATGAAAGATTTGGAAACTGCAGGTGACCTGGTCAGGCCCGTAGGACTTCTCCAGGAGGTCCAGGAGGTTATCGAAATTCAAATTTGACTAGATAATAACAGTTTCAAAATTGCACTTATAATAAGTATATTGATTTCTTAAACCATTTTTCTACTCAAATAATAAATTTAACTGGTGAAATTCAAAATAAATCAGAATCAAAGTTTCAAATAAATGCATTTTTCGGTAAGCCATTTATAAATTATCTAAATATAAAATGTTCCTTGATATATATTCCTTGTTCTGAATTAAAAATTTGCTTAAAAAGTGAATTTAAGTAGTGTAGTTTACGAATCTATATATATAAAAATGAATATTTGTCTGTCTGTCTGTTCCCTATAGACTCGGAAACTACTGAACCGATCATCGTCAAAACTGGCATCTGAGGGTTTTTGAGGCCGGGGATGGTTTCTGTAATAGTCAAAACTCCATCCGACTCAAGGAAGGAGAGGCTTCCATACAAAATTTGTAGTTTTTTGAAACAAATAAAAGTCATGACATCCATTTTCTTGAGATTTTTTTATCCTTTGGGTGGTTTGTTTTTCGTCTCTATGGTCGAGGCGTCGCGGCCAACGTCGCAAAAGGATAGTAACCCAGGCATAGCATACTGATTAGTAGGAATATTTTGGCGCGTATTTCTCAACCAAGCGTATTTTCTTTGAGGGGTTTGTTTTTCGTCTCCATGGGCGAGCAAACGTCGTCGCAAGAGGATAGTAACCAAAGCTCACTGTTCATTGATTGCTGGAAAATTTAACAATAAGGCGCCTGTTTCTCAAACACGTGGGGCGATATGCAACCTAGATGTGTTTTTTTCTTGCTTATTTGATTTGTACACAGCACGTGGTAATAAATGACGCCTAGATGTGACACGGATTGGTATGTTATCAATAGAATCAAAACCAATTGAAAGATTTGCAAAAATACTTCCATATTTAGTTCGTGTTAATGTAGGTAGCATTCGACTTTTCATTCAAGGAACATTAAAACATGTTCAAACGTTCAACTTTTTCTGTTAAAAAAAATTAAAAATTATGTTTTCTTCTAGAAATTGTTACTTCGGCCCAAATACACAACTGAAACGAATTTAGAAATGAAAATAAGAGCTTTTTATTTTAATTAATTCTGAAAAAACCATCGTACTTCTTGCTTACATATGAATTCAAGTACCTACTTAACATGAAAAGTGTTTTTGTGTTACATGGCTGCATAAAAGAGATTTTTTATCCGCTTCGTTTTTGAAAAGCGAGACTTTAGAACTGATATTCAACTGGACGCAAAAATTTTAAGAGAAATTTTTAGTTTACCCTTAAAGTGTTAAAAACAATATTCCCTTCTGTTAACTTACACGGTGGGGCAAGGGCAAACGTCGAACTTTTAAGAAATTCATCTTCAAAATGATTCAATACGTTGGAAAGACCAGAAGGGGTATTCCGAATGTTGAAACTGCAGCGGATATTGAAAATTCTGAAATGTCTTTGTAAATAAAGGTCATTCCCTTTAAACAGCATTCGATTTTGAAGCCATTACTCTGACGCATCTGTAAATAAGCTTTGCATTGACACTTGCCCCAATATACGGGACCAATGTAAACTTAGAAATTTGTTTTTGCCTACATTTTTGAATATTTGACTTTCAAAGAGAAAATAAAAAAAAACTCTGAGAACTTATTTTGTAATGCAACTGACTAATTTAATATTTTTTCCATTACCATGATAAGTGCTGTTTGGGTATCGAGCCGGTTAAATTTGCCTACCTTCTTCAAGCAGTGGGGGACAAAACTGAAAAAAATGGGAGAGCTCCCATGTAAATTTAAGATAACGAGCTTTTCAAAGAAAGGACCATATTTAAAAAGGTTTTTTTGGGTACAGAGTACAAATTTCAGATCTTGAAAAACGAGTTTCGAGATCAAGTTTCAGTAAATAATATACCATCTTTGAATTGCAATTTAGAACTGCAGTTGCAGCTCTCATTTTAAAGTTGTTGGTTCTGAAGTATGATGAGGTTTGATTTAAAAAAATGCTCTCTAAAATCTAAATTTGAATAAATTTTTACAAATTACACTTATTTCCGGAAGGTGTAGCAAAGCACAACGGGTCAGCTAGTATGAAATAAATATTAACGAAAAACCAGAAAATGAATACGAATTTAAATTTCGAATAAAACCAGAATTTAAAGCTCAGGAAATTTCAAAGGAATATCTTGAATCATTTTTAAATTCCTATTCTTTCAACGATCAAAATAAAAGGCAAAAAAGTTCATTTTTGATATTCACAATGATTACCGTAAACTGGGGGAGCTTTGATCAACATGAAACTTTTGCCGATAATCATCATTAATTAAGTCTGAAATTAAAATATCTATTGAATCTCAACACTATTGGTCACCCTGAGATGTTAGTGAAAACGCCTGGATGTAAACTAGCTGATTGGTTTGTTTGGACTATCGCTATAATGTTGCCAGGAATCAAGGCATATTGTTTATTTGCTAAGATTTGCGCGGTAAAAATTGTAATCGTTATGCAAAGACAATAAAATAATCTCTTAAGTTTTAGTCGTCGACAAGAGAAGGTGTCTTGTCTATTTCGCATCCGAAATACATCCAGAAAGAACAATATCCGAAAACTGTATTCCACGTTTGAAAGCCTTTAAATTGAGTTTCAAATAGGCTTAATTTGATTTGTAGTTGGTGATTTTTTATAGTACTTGAAATCTTATTTTAAAGTTTTAAAATATCTATTTTCTAAAACACACAAACAAACACCTTTCATGATTTAATTATTTCATTAAGAAGCAAATGAGTTGTTTTATATGAAAGTTTGATTTTTTTTCCTTTGAATAGGTAGAGGCTTATGGGATTACTTGATCCCCTTTTCTTAGTTTCATCATAACTTTTGCATTTTCTGACAACGTATAATTTCATGTGTTTTTTGCTCCAAAAATTAGAAAGATACATGAACTTGATGAACAAGAAACATTTTCGTGAGACAAAAAAAAAGTGATATTTTTTAAGTTATTGGAGACTTGATCCTTTTCTAATGGAGACTTGATCCTTAATCCAGGGTGCCCTGAATCTGGACAAAATTCTAGTTAAATCCAAAGATGATGATGATGATGATGATGGTCCCACCTCATTCCCCTACACAGGTTTGAGCTGGTCGAGTTATCTTTATGATAATTTTAATATGAATGAATATTCTATCAGAATCAGTATACAAATAAAACTTAAAAAATTAAAGATTAAAATATTCAATAATTAAAGATTAAAGATTCGTCAACTATTTTTTGCCATATTATTTCTCATTTCACAGTTTGTAAGCATCAAACAAAGGGAAATCTAAAAGTTTGTCTACTACCCAATAGACATTGCATACTTTAAGGCGCAATTTTCTAGTTTTTAGACTAATACATTATTTTTAGTACTTTTTAACAGATAATTACTGGATAAACATGAATTATTGGACAAATATTTGTTATTTCATGATAACCAATGATCACGATCCATTCAGAAGAAAAATATACCTTTAAGGACTCTAGGGATCAATTATACCTATAACATACGTTTTGGAAAACTTCTTTTTAAAAAAATAGAGAGTTAATTATTGTTTTTAAAAATATGACATTATGAAGTTCATATTATACTCTAACGTAATATCTTTTATAATTTTTTCATGGTAGAAACATGAAAAAAGATCTTCAAATCACTATTTGTAAAAATTTTCAAACAAAGCTCAAAAACTCGAAAAATAAATTTTTACAAATTTTTTAATGGTAACAGCATTGTTTTTTTGTTCGTTTTGACACATTTTTCTAGAACATTTGATATTTGTTACAAGATACAGCGAAGGAATCAAGTATCCACAGGGATCAAGTATCCTCATTCGCGCCTATAGTTTTATTTTTTTAGTTATTTTTATGGTCATTATGTGATAATTTTTGTTTATTTAAAAAAACGGACACTTTCTTTGATAAAGCCTGTATAGAATAAATGGCTAAAAACCCTTACAAATGGTTTAGTTTGAATAAAAAAGAACATTGTATGAAGGAATTGCATGAAGGTAAAATTTTATTCGTTTTTGAGGCCAACAAATATTGAGAAATGTTTGTAATTTTTGCCCCTAAATGTATGCAGTAACATTGGTCATCTTTTGAGTATATTTGTTTAAAAAAAAAGTTGAAAAATTCAATTGAGTCAAAACAAAACATTACTGTTATTGATGTTTTAAGCTTTCAGTGCTAATTGGCATTAAACCAATAATTTTGAAGATGTTGAAATACACTAAAATCGAAGTGATCAAAGTTACCCCGAATCATGAAATCTGGTATTGTAACAGAAGTTTAGTTAAAGCCAATTATTTTGTTTGAATATTCTGCTGTCAATCATCATGCGTTATGCTCCTTACCATGCGTTATACTCCTTACCACATACTTACTGTATTTTAAAACTTTTATGTACCTATTACAAAAACGCAACCCCTTCCAAAATGTTCAAAAATGAATTTAAAAAGTGATAAATGTTCCCCCAGTTTACGGTACTTAACAGCATTTCAATTCATCATTGGAAGCTTGTACTAACAAAGTTTGGGAATTGAACTTATTGAATGATCAAATAGAAACTGTGAAAAATTGGGGAATAAAAATAACAAACTTACATTGAAAATAAAAAGCTTATTCTGGAATTGGTTGTTATGCTTTATTCACTCATGACAATATATTTTACCTTTTGATATTCTTATTTCTAAAAATAAATTATCTGAAAAAGTTAACTTATTCACTTTTCAAAAACTTGGAAAGTTAGCATAAAAAATATATCTCAAGAAAGGGAAAAAGATTTTGTTTCATTGAACAAATTTTAAGAAGCCTGTAAAACGATTTTATTTTTGTTTGAGATATTATGTTAAATTTAAATTGGTTTAAAACTTTGAAAATTCGTTGAAATTCCCATAATTGAGAGAATGGGAAATCCAAAGAAAAAGGAAAACATTTTTACATTTTTTTTTGCAGAAGTCAATGTAGCTTGCGGTCTTTGAGAAAATTGAAAATTCTTTTCAAACAATCAAGCTACCGCAAAACGGGGTAACTTTTATCACCGGGGTATCTTTGACCAACAATAAATTTTTGCAGATAACTCAATCTTTTGTTTGAATTCTTGAAACTGTTTTCTACGTTTAAAAGCCTGTGATTTGAGTATCAAATAGACAAAATTTGGTTTGTATTTGAATTTTTGTTCTGTTAGGAAAAATGTTATTTCAAAATCTTAAAATATCTACATACTTTATTCAAGGCTTGCGAACAAACAGCTCTCCTGATGAAACCTAAATGCATTTAGTAGCAAACGGGTTATTGAATGTTAAAGAACTTCTTTTTTTCTTTGTATATGTATTGTTATAGTGCTATTTTTATAGTTTCCTAGGGATAAATTTGTGATATTTAAAAAATAAGGACATTTTCCAAGAGTAAGCCCGTATCGGACAAATGGATAGAAACCCCATCAAATGGTTAACTTTGAAGAAAAAACGAAAATGAAACTAGTGGGAGGGCCTAGAGGAATGTGATAAGGTGAAATTTCATTTGTATTTTTTAGCTAAACCTATTCAGCAATTGTTTTAATTGCCCCTAAATGTATGCAACATACTAGTATTTTTTCAATAATAAATGTTTATTTAACAGAAAACGTTAAAAAGCAAGATAAAATTGATGAACTAGCATTAATAAATATCATGAAGGTGTTTTGTTTCCTTTATGATCAAAAATACTCGTTGAATCTGTCAAAATCGAGACTGATCAATGTTATCTCAAAGCATCAAATTACGTTCATTGGAGTCGAGTACTGATTTTTTAAATATGAAACATGCCCCTTAACAGAAAAAATAATCGGAAAATTTTGATAAAAGTGATCAATATTACCCCGGCTTACGGAAATCAAATTTAGCTCTTTAATTGTCTGCACCTCGGAAAAAATGTGTATTTTTTGGCCTTGTGTAATTTATAACATTCATTTAACATATGGTATTGAACATTTTCAAGAACATGAAACACAATATAAATTTGAGGCTGAAATTGGTGTTTTGAAGAAAATTTGAAGAAATTAGTTTGCCATAAACCATGGTTTTTTTTTAATCAAAATGATTAGTTATAAAGCAATGGATATTAGGTTTTAGATTTCTTTTTGCTAAATCTGTTGACTATCGTGACTTAGTAGAGAGTTGTGAACAACTGTCATATGGCTACCAGCTTGTTGAAATGTTGAATTACTATTTGATGAGAATTTGGAAGTTAAAATGATTGGTTTCAAATTCTGAACTTGTTCCCTTACACTTCTTAATAAAACCCCATTCTAAAGAAGTGGTAGCATTTCACAAATGCTTAAACCGTCAACTTTGAACATACTATGTGTGCCAGGTTAATTCATGACCAAGATTCGATCTCATGACCGTTGTCTTGGAAGAAACGGATGCTATCTTCTAGGCCACGATCTGCTGCCTTTGTTTTCATTCTAAAGTTGATCATGCTGTAAACTTCTAAGGTTATTAAATAAAAAAAAATCAATCATTTGTTTTTATTTTCGAATGCATTTAATACGCTTCAGTTATGTTGCATTTGTTTCGTTCAATTTATGAATTTGAGTTTTTCTCAATATTTTTTAATCTCAAAACTAAAAATATAAAAGATTGAGTTATGAGGAAATATTAATGATGATTTCATTTGAAATTCTTTTATCAGTATCTTCATTCTGAATATGAACGAGGGATTTGTATTAAGAACTTAATTTGATCGAAAAAACAGCGTGGATGAAAAATTTAAGGTTTCATCTATTCAAAACACTCTTCAACACTTCTTTACGATATTCATGCAGGAAATAATTTGAAACATTTTCAATTGTGTTTCAAATAAACTATAGAAACTGAAATATTTTCACATTCACGATGATATCATTTTTCATATTACACAAAACGTTATTGAAGAGCTAAATTTATCTTTGGTTTTAAAAAATCGATTGTCAACGCTGTGTTTATGTTACTCTCTGGAGCCACTAGTAGCAACCAATATAGCTTTCATTGGGATTTCATTACATCGATACAAAAAATGATAGCAATACGGAAATTCAGAGACCTGCATTGAAGTCAATGAATGGTTTTTTTTTGTTTGATATACCCGACACGGCAACTAAGATTCATGCTAAGATGAAGTTTTATTGTTAAATAAATTTACGGACCAGAAAGAATGTCCTGAATGGGTTTTATTTCTATAAATAAGGAACAAAAATTACTGAAAAGTTTTCACACGCTTTGGGTAGTACGGAGTTTTAAACATGAATTTTTCTTTAAAAATTTTGAAAAGTCTTCAAAGAAAATTTTATTCGTAATTACTCTAAAGCATATTTTTATACCTTATAAAAATTAAACATGAAAATTGGTAACCTTGTGAGTTCTTAAGAGTAATTACACGCAACTTGATCTAATGTTTACCCTTGAATACTAATTTAATTTTTGTGTAGAGTTTCTAGTGAAGATCAGTCTGCATTCCATCGAATTGAAAACTTATTTTGTAATATTTAGATTTTTTTATTTGATTATGAGACTGAAAGCTTGTGCTTTATGATGAATTTATTTATCGCAGAGAAAGGAAGTGAATGGATTTTTGTATTCAAAAACATGCCGAAAAGATTGTCATTAGGGATTAAAGAAAAAATGAAAACAGTTCATAACCGGTTTTTCCAGCTTACAATAAATTATGAACTCTATGCATTTTTTTAAAATTAATCTTTTTAAGTTTTCTTGTTTTGGTTTATACTTTACATTGTACCGTTATCCGGGCTAAGATTAATCACTTTTCATTATTTTTCTATTTTTTGTCTATTTGATGAAGTTTATTAGACTACTTTAAATTTGATTTGAAATTCGATGTTGCCTTTGTTTTAAAGCGATGTGCCGGTGTTTGTTTTAAAGCCTTCGGAAAAAAGATATTTCAAGATTTTGAAATTATATTTTTACTTACATTTGAAATTTTCAAAAACAAACCAAAGTTTTCCCAATTCGAAATTCAACTTACAGGTTTTTAAACGTAGAAAAAAGTTTTGAGATATTTTAACTTTAGACTTAGTTTTTGATGATTATCTGGAAAAATTTCATGTTGATTAATATTACCCCGTTTTGCGGTACTAACTTTCCATTGGAATTCCAGTTTGTTAAAGCTAGAAAGAATTCATGAACTACGCCTTGAACTTCGTTTCAACTCATGAATACATCGTCAAACATCAGCATCCGCTCAGTTGAGCTCAGAGTTCCAGCATTGCTCTGTGTCAATATCCGTTATTTCACGTCTAATGAAAACGACAGACAAACTTCATTGAATCCATGATGAGCACTGCCAGGCAAGGCAAGGCTAGGAGTGAGTTGTACTGTCGTCAAGACCGAAGTATTATTACCATTTTATTTTTCTCACACCTTTTTTCTACCATTGGAATAGAGTTTCAAGTCTGTGAATATTTTTCTTTACGATCGCTGCTAAACAAATCAAGAGGAAAAGCGAACTTGGAATGAAAGATAACAAAATTCTTGGAATAGAAAGGGATTCGTTGTGAAAAATTGAATCATCTATTTTAGGGTAATTTGATTTGCAATTGTATTTCTCACGCGTGAATTTCGCATTTCTGCTTTCTTCTTTCAGCTGTTCTGGAAGATCCCGAATTTACGGACATCATCGAAAACATAACCGTGCCGGCTGGACGGAATGTCAAGCTGGCATGCTCGGTGAAAAATCTTGGATCTTATAAGGTAAGTTTTCAGAGATGTGATTTTTTTCAGGATAGATATGTTTTGACGATAGTACTTTAAGCAACATAGAATCTTCAATGTAAAAACGTATTCTGCCTTTTAATTCCCCCAAAAACCAATCTACATAAGTTCTACTTTCCGTTTTATCTTAAAGTTTATCCATCAAAATCATCATCCCTCATAGAATTGGAATCAAACAAGGTCAACGAGTGATAGTTTCGATTTGTTTTCGTTGTGTCAGCAGCTAAAAATAACCAGAAAAAGGCTTGTTACTAAACCAAAACAAAAACAAATCCTTAGCTTTGTTGATATGCTAACTGTTGATGGCGGGAGGAAAAACTTTCTTTTAATGGAAAGCGTTCCACGTTTTTCCGGCGTTTGATCGGAACATGCACATACCTCACACAAGCACACAAACACACACACCCACACTCTCTCACTTACTGGAAATCCATTAGATCAGTCGCCCCGTCTAGCCAGTTTGGATTCTGTGTAGGTGTGTGTATGTGTGTGCCACCAGAGTGTTGCTGAATATCTCGTAAACAAACCTATAAATCGTCTCTGGTGCTGACTGATATTCTGAGAGCAAGAAAAAAACGTGTCGCTTTTCGTTACGGATTTTGGATACCCCCCGGGTTTAGATTTTACTTCCTCGTCGTGCTAGCGAAAAATCTGGCAAAATAGGGGAAATGGAAAACCAACTTTTTTAAATCGTCACTCTTCGATCGGTGTGGCTGCAGTAAGGATTTACTACCTTTTGTTGTAATGCGATTATATTTTCAGATTCCTTTTCACTAATAAATTCTCAAAATGATCTAATTATAATTTTTGGTTTTTTTTATATAATCGTCGTATTTAACAATTCATTCAATGTTCACTTGTATAGTTTAAATATGTTCTAGAGCTCGTGAGGAAGAGGAGGGTATGACATTTTAAATTTAAAAAAATCAACCAGTAAAAAGAACTTTAATATCTATGTAGTTAAAAATCGTTCGTTTTGAAAAAATGAGGGAGGAGGGGATTGCTGTACACTGCCTTTTTTCACCAGAATTGTTCTTATTGATCTAAATCATAATAAAAGAATAAAATTAAAACTTTTTCAACCTATTTTCAACATAAACTTTTTCGATATCCAGAGATACAACTTTAATCTACGAATCTATAATTTTCCATGCGAATTTTTTTTTATAAAACTGTTATAAGAATTTTGAGTACCAGAGAGTTAAGAAAATGTCATCTTATGAGTTCATTGAAAAATCTCTCGTTATAAACGTTATTTGTTGATGAATGGCAGAAATCCCATAGAAATTTTTCAATTATTTATTTTTCTATATCTTCTTCATATCAGCGCAAGGTTGCCAGAGCGAAATTTGAAGATTTCATTTTAAGTTCGAAAAAGCAAATTTGCTATGATTTTTAAACTGACTTTAAAATTCTGAATTTTTGCTTTATAATTCCGTTGTATTTTCCGAATATTGATTCGGAAATAACGTGTTATTTTTTTAAAAAAAAGTTGCAATTCAGTTTTCACTGTGAATAGCCGTCAAAGAGATTTATTTCTTATTTGTAAAAATTATCCTGAAATAAAATTATAAAATATGATTCTAAACTTGGGAGCCCATGGAAGCCATAGTAAAGGTTGAGTTTTCATCTAATTCGTCCAGATTGAATAATGACTAATATTAAGAATGAGAGCTTGAAAGTCAAGAGCAAACTTTCAATCTCTCATTATAAATTTTTAACTTTTTTCTATCTTAAACGAATGAAATGGAAGTTAAATCTTTTGTTTCGAAGAGTAACAAACTTGTTACAAAAATGTATAAATAAGGCATCTTTAATTTTTTGAAAGGCACATTATTCTTCATTTTTTAAAACGATTTAGAAGAAATAACAGGAGTGAACAGCATGTTTGTGCCTAGGGTTCATTAACTGATTTTTGAAGATCTTTCAGAAATCAAAACATTTGTCATATGTTTCTTGTGAACGCTAGTTTTCATGATATGGCGTGTGTAAATTTATAAATTGGTCAGTTTTGAGTAAAATCGATCTTTTATATTAATTTAAAAGTTTAATACACCTTTTTGAAAACTGAATGTTTTCAAAATTTGACTCATCGTTAAAAATCGTTAAAAAATTTCAAAGGTCAATTGAGTTTAGATTAAAGAAACCATACGTATTCTTTTAAGAGTACATGTAAATACTCTTTTTCGATCGAGAAATGAGCATGCTCTTCTTTTTGTGGAATTTTTTTTGCTGAGAGACATTTAATCAGAGAAACGCACTTATTTCTTCTAGTCCATTAAGTTTGAATAAGAATTTTGAAATAAATGCAACATTTTATTCATTCAATTCACAATACATAAGTTTTATCTACCTTGTATAATTCTCCAATCGATGGATAAATATGGAAAGCATCATGAATCGATTCAATCTGGGATTTGATTATAATACTTTCCTTTATGTGAAATACAACAACTTCAATAACACTAGTTTACAGCATTTTTGAACTTAGTTAATTGAAGGCCATTTTAAATAAATGTGAAATTGGGCGCTGAATACGAATTTGAAATTCAAAAAACTCTCAGTAGAACAGGTTTTTAGTTATGCTCCAAATATGAAATCCTGGAAAAATAAAAAAAGTACTTGTACTTTCTATGATCCCGGACTGCATACACAGAAAATATTTTTGACTATTACGTGTCACTGAAACTGCAACTTTTAAAATAAATCAACCTGTAATTAACAAAACCTGTTATTTTGAATTGATTTCCTTAAAAGTTAACGAAGATTCAGTTCACGAAGTACATGTACATGTACACTAAAAATTAAATGCCACGTAATTTGTTTTCGACCTGTAAAATTGCGGTTATTGTCCTACTCCTTTTTGTTACAGGACATTTGCGTAATTTTACAGGAAATAATTTTTGCTGTGTAGCAGTAATTTGAAATCTCTTTTTTGCAAATAAAAGGTGATCAAATTTGCTAACGATCATATGCACAGCAAAAGATTTTCCTGTAAAATTTCGCAAATGTCCTGTAACAAAAAGAAGCAGGACATTTTACAGGTCGAAAATTAATTTCAAGTGTGCCACTTTCGTACAGGACATTTGCTGTAATAATAAATAAATCTTTGTTAACTTTTAAGGAAAACAGTTTAAAATAACAGGTTTTGTTAATTACAGGTTGATTTATTTTAAAGGTTGCAGTTTCAAAGATTGCAGTGCAAATTTTCTGTGTGGACACCATTTTTGCGCATCATCAACAGTATTCTTGATATTAGTGACTTTATGATAGAAAACATTATAAAAAACACATTTTAAAGAGAAAATTTGGTATTAGCGAAAGTTTAAGACTCGATGGTAACATTAAATAAAAAATGATTTTCTATTGGTCTTAAATGTGAATTCAAAACAAAGATTTCAAATGACTTTTTTGTTTCAAGTCCAATCGTGTTACTGTCTTGGAGTAAAATATTTTTCTGAACTTGGGCTTGAATAAAATTAATTATAAAAAACAATCGGCTAGTGGAGAAAAAAGTTTAATATGCAAAAAAAAAGATATCAAATTACTGTTACCCAGTCCGAGAGATTACAATATAAGTACAAGTACTGTTTTTATTTTTCCAAAATTTCAAATTTGGAGCATTACTCAAAAAATGTTTTACTGAGATTTTTTTGAATTTCATTTTCGGATTCAGCGTCCGATTTCTCATTAAAAATATGGGTCGGTCAATAAAGTTCACGATTTTTTTAAAATATTACTTTATCCACAGCTTAAACTACATTCGGTTTTAAGAAGACTTCTTTACCTCGAAAAAAGGCAATAAGAGCCTTTGCATATGCAATTAGCGTTCAAACAGTAGGCAATATGCTTAAAACTAACTGGCTTCAAAGACTCGTACATAAATCAGAAGTGCACGAATTGGAAATAACGCCATAGAGGAAAAGATAAAAAAAACCTCTATACAAAATAAAAGAAAAATTTAATGCATCATTTTATAATGTTTTGTATGTTTTCTCAGTACAAAATCAAAATTTCCATCGCTTTGATCTATTCAAGAAAATTAAGTCTTTGAATTATCATCAAAAAAGTTCAAGGAAAAGAACTTAAACTTAAGTTGATAATTTTAAAAAGGATAAAATTATTCAAAAAATAATATCATAATTGCCAGTTGTTTAAGTCACATAACTGGCAACAAATAGATGTTATTTGAGTGGCCTAAAATATCCTTTTCTTTCCCCTTTTGTGCTTAATATTTTGAGATATGATTTCAATATACTCTTTTTGGCGTTGCAAGTTGCAGGATAGGGTAGCCCAAGTTAAAATGTTGTTAAAAATTCCATCAAAATTTATGTTTTTACAGATTAAAAAAATTAACAAGGAATCAACTTCAATAACATTTTCTGAGGAGAAAATCTATCGTAATTTTCGTAAAAGTTGAACTTGATTTTTAAAAAAATTGTGATGCTCTACACAAACCTTTTTCAAAAAATATCTCAAAATAAAGAGCCAATAGAAAACATGAAGAAAATGAAAAAAAAGTAAAATAAAAAATCAATTTCTGATCGCACGAGGTGCAAAAAAATTAAGAGCTAACTTTAAATGATTTGGGAACGCTGAGTTCAAATATGTGTTTAATTTCATTATTTCAGCTATCGTTCCTATAATTCAAGGCCAACATTTGAAAATAGATTAAAAATCATTTCTTGTGTCCTTGTAAGAAAAACTATAAAATAAAACAAAGACTTCCAGAATAAAATAAAAGAAAAATTTACATAAGTTTTCTATAAGATTTTTTCCAGCTCTAAGAAAATCCAGGAGTTTGATGAAATTTCAAACAAGTTGCGAACCGAAATGAAGTTGGCAGTCTGTCATTAAGGCGTTAAACTTTAAAACATCCTTTTGTTATATCTTTTTTGCCGAACCCCAAAACTTAACCTGTGAACTTGAATTGGCATAAAACCGCATCGAAAAGCTATTTTTATTCGCTAAATGATTAAAAAGATGTTGTGTTAAGATTCCGTAGGGGAGAATGAGGACATTTGATCCCTGGGGATCACTCTATATCTCGAAACTGGAATGTCTACGAAGATCAAATGTTCTAGAAAAATGTGCTTAATGGAACTAAATATCAATGATGCTTTCTCAACAAATTATCTAAAAATTGGTTTTTGAATTATTGGGCTTTGTTAAAAAAACTTAACAAAGTCTGACCTGAAGATCTTTTTTGATAGCTTTAAAATGTTTCCTGTGTCCCCAACAAACTGCGAAATAAGAACTAGTTGCCAAAAGTACTCAACGGACTTCGTATCTTTGGATTTTGCTTGATTTTTGCCAAGAGTTAGGAAATAAAGGATCAAGTCTCCAACCCGCGTTTAGACGGAGTTTACTGATATCGGTATAAAATCAAGGCTAATCACAATTAAAATTGTTATTTGTGCAGAATGTTTCAAATTATGTAAATCAAACTATCCATATGAATGGCCACTGTTTGACTGTATGAGCAGTTATAAAAAGCTTCATTTTAGAAAAAAACATGAGAGGACTGGAAAAAGATTAATTTTTTTTCGTAAAATTACAACTTTTGTAGTGTCAGATATCTTTGGTCTATGTTTTTTTTCGAGTTGAAATAGCAAATGACTGTTAAGTCTGCTTCGGATCAGTAATATCAGGATTAGGAAACAAATCGACAAGTACATATGTACAATATTTGCAACCGAAAAACTGAAATTAAGTTATCGAGCACATGTGGTATGCAATTTTAAAAAAATGTAGAAGAGGTTTCCTTTACAGTAAAGTTTATCGTAGAACTAAAGTTGTATGTCATCATAAAACTTAAATAACTTCTGTCTATTTATTAGCGAAAAACAAATGAGTTCTAAATCAACACAAACAGGAATTCGGTAAATCTAATAACAAGCTCTCATTTTATCGATTTCTATTAAAGATGCAACTTTCATCATAAAATCTAGATGATTTCGATTCAGTTTTTTTTGTTGTGGTCCATGCTAAGCTTACAACAGATTTCAGCCGCTAATTAAGTTTTATTTCAGTCAGTAATAATCTTAAAACGGTTTTTATTTGTTCATCCGACGTTTCGGCATTTATTATTTTTCAAGGAATTAATATGAGATAATTAAGTATTTAAAAAGGTGTGACAATACATGGTGTACTAACTGAAATTTCTCGTTTTAATTGTCCAAAGTTTTTTGAATCTGCTGAACTTTCTGATCGGGAAATGTAAGTCCAGTTGTCTGTGATGTCAGATGTCTACTTGTTTTCTATCCAAAACTGTAAATATTGTAAAAAATATCTAAATGTGATGATTATGTGAAGTCATTATGTAGTGCCCAGAATAATGAAAAAGTATAAATGAGTGAGAAAAAACTGAGACCAGTTTTTTTATCATTTAGGATTTTTATATCTACCTGGAACAAATTTAAAAAATCTCAGAAATTCTTCAAGGTAATCAATACGAGGATCGCTTACAGTTTGAAAATTATTCGGACAAATAAGCTACAAAGATGGACATAAGTTCAAAATCGATAAAATACTGGAAACATTCTTTAAATCCCTAGGATTTTCAACAACTGCAAAAAGTGCCAGGAAGCATTAATATTGCAAATGCATATGAAGAAATTTGAAAAAACAAATGAAGATTCCAAAATTTCAACATTTATAAAAAAACAGATGCGAAATATAACTGAGCTTGTTTCAAATTATAAAATATTATAATTGTAGGCAACAATTTCCAACCATTGTCAAAAATGCAAGATGCAAATTATTTAAATTTAAGAAAAAAAAAATCCAAAACACTCTGTCAAAAATTTGAAAATTCTTTCTTGAAATATTCAATGTTTTTTTTTTTATTCTTACTGAGATACCGTATTGTGGTTTTTTCTCAAGCCAACAGAAACAGGCAACTCAACAGACGAAAACTCTCGTTCAAAATCGATCCCCTACGGTTGCCGATGTCTCGTTTGCTGCTCTTAAAAGCCAAGTACCAAAAAGATATAAATTATGTACGACAAGATCGAAGTCAATTCGCGTGATTTCTTGGCCAAAGAAGCCGGGGAAAAAGAACGAAAGCTCCCAGTGCCAAATCGAAATCCGAACAGGAAAGCGATGCACAATTTGGAATTCGAACTGTACTGGGGGTCCGCCTGCCGCATCCTTGCTCCAACCAATTCCCTCCGAGTCCAGGAGGGATTCCATTCGAGCTACCATCCTTAAATGAAAGTGTCACTTTCGTGCCTTACAGCTAGTCACAGATAGGACGACGAAAGAGCGAGCGACGGGTGACTGTATCAATGAATGACACAGAGAAGGCAGGGAGGGGATTTGCTTTTAATTTATCGCGCTTATCGTTTATCGGCGAGACAGTTTCAAGAAACGAAACTAGTGTCTGTGCTTCTTCACCTTGTTTGGGAGTCCGTCTATTAAAAGCTGTTAACCTGTACGTTGGAATGACTGAATGCTTTTCTAAGTTATTGGTAATGGTGTGACGCGTAGTTTGAATGATTTTTGGGTTTGAGTTTTAATTTTGGTATCAACAAATGATTGCAACTTATTTGGGAATCGTTCGATTGTTTGAACAAATTTTAAAGTCTGATCTTCTTCCAAATGAAATGACCTACCATTTTCCATACGGAGCTGCAAACGAAAATCGATGCTCAGAACCATTGAGATCTTCTTAATACATCTTGAATTCAAAAATTCTTTACGAAATTTAGAAAATGTACCATCTTCATTTTAATCTTTAGCGTAACTTTGATCAACAAATGACTCGTAATTGTCAAAGCTTGTTTTAAATATTTTGTAAATCGATGCATTGCACAGTGGTGCAGAACATCAATCTAGCTGTACGAAATTAATAGCGCCCAGGGATGAAGAGATAGACAGTTTTACAAGGAGCATATTCTAGTATCAAAATTTTTGCCGAGGGGTCCACCGATAGCAAGATAAAAATGCTAACTTTTTTGTTTTTCAAATTAGGCTTTGATGTCTTCGACAAAGTTGTTTATCTGATCAAAATACATAAGTTTGTTCAATATGTTAAAGTCCTGTCACTACTGTGATACTAGAATACGCTCCTTGTAAAACTGAACAATGTTGCTGAAGACATGAAATGTCTATCTCTTCATCCCTGGGCGCTATTAATTTCGTACAGCTAGATTGATGTTCTGCACCACTGTGCATTGGAGGGTTGAATTCTTAATTTTTGAGTCGATATGATTTGGACTCATTCTCTTTTTATTTTGCATTTTTTTTTTGTCGTTTTTTGGTATCAAACGGCGAACTTGAAATTATTGCGACACCGATAATATCATGCCAATTTTCATATGATGTTTAGAATTAAAAAGACATACACCGTCTTAGCCGATTTAGGCTTTACAGACTGAATAAATTACGTGAACAACTTAGATTAACATTTAACACCCAGTACCGAGATGAGAATCGAACTCATGCCATCAGTGGACCAGCGATTTCCGTCTTACCGCGCTAACCACTCGACCACCGAGACGAATCAAGCGTTTAGGTTAGTTTTAAACATATATTTACTTCAAAAATCAAAAGAGAAGTTAATCGACGGAGCCTTGATTGTTAAAGTAAACGCATCTTCGCTTGATGCCCTCCATCAAAGTCTTTACATCCGGTACCAGTTTCACAGTTTTTTTTTCGTTTTCTTAACATCTCCTTCTCGTCTTTGACTGTCTTCTTGCTCTTCCAAAGTTTCCGCTTCATGATTGTCCAGTAACGCTCCACCGCACAGTGGTTTAAAACTCGAAAAACGTGATCATGGGCTTTTTGATGCCTTTGATGTCAAAATAGCTTAATTACATGTTCTACAATGTTTCATTGTTTTTAATTGCGCGTATTTTGCCATTAATATTTTTCTTAACTATTTACCTAAAAGTGAGATATTTTTTTAATTTTTTGAATTTGCCATCCAATCAAAATGATGTGTTCAGAAAACTTGTAGACAATACAATTTTTAAAAACTTTGTAGAAAATTTTGAAGCTCTATCTCTCAAAACAACAGATTTATAAACATTTTTCTAAAAACTAACCTCAAAAAACGAAATTTTCGTTTAACTTTTTTCAAAGCGACTTTCGAGTCTTACTTTATATGAGAGAGTTGTAACAATTGTAAAAGTGCACAACTTCATTCAAGGTGTCAAGTTTCTATCTTGACGTTAAATGGTACTTTTTTTGTAATTACGTTTTAAAATAGCATATTTTCATTGATCCATATCTCTAAAAGTTGCAAACTTATGAAAACAAAATTATATACATTTGAAAGGCACATTCTTGAGCTTTAATGAACATATAATTTCATTTGTATGTATTAGGTTTTACTACTAAAATCATTTATCTGAAAGATGGTAGTTTTGAAGTTTTTGTTAAGCCAGCCTGGCAAATCTTGCTTTTTAGCAAAAGGAAGGATGAAATCTTCTTATTTTTCTATTCCTACCATTGACAAGTGAAGACGACAGTTCTTAATTTGTTAAGATTGAAGAGTTGGCCCTGTCTAGAAGCGTTAGTTCCATTATAGTAAGTAAATCATTTCATAAGTTTGCAACTTTTAGAGATATGGATCAATGAAAATATCCCAAGCAACCAAAAGTCCCATAAAAAAGGTACAAAAACGCTTACTCAGCCCCATCATTGATATGAAGTACGTTCTATGCAGCTCAAAATTTAAGTTCTTATTGATACTTTCAAGTTCCAAAATAAGTCTTAATGATCTTCTATTCAGCTTTCAACGGCCTCTTAATTCAGCTTCCAAAAATTCGCAAAATGAGCAAAAAAATCTCTCTCTCTATCTCAACTGAATTGTTGGCTTCGGCTCATATCACCTTCTTTTGATTATTTACTGTGTCCTGTACCGGTGCCGCCATGTTCCACGCGCCGGATTCCAAACTCGACAAATTGCTCAATTGCTTATTTATTACATTTCCTGCATATATCGCATCAGAATGGTCACTCAATTACTAAATTTCTTATTGAAAAAAACATGCCCAGCATGGGGATCGAACCCCGACCTTCGTGGTGAGAATCGAACACGCTACCACAAGACCATGCCTACATGTTGTTCTAACTGAAACTAAAACTCGTAGTGGTGTTTCGATTTTGAAAGCACATCAATGCACTTTTTGTGACTTATCAAATCCCGTTTTGAGCACTTTTGTGCACTTTATGTGACTTACAAAATCCCGTATTGAGCACTTTTGTGCCCTTTATGTAACTTAAATCCCGTATAACGTACTTATAGATCACTTTTGCAACTTTCAAGTTCGTTAATGAGTACATAAAGTTCACGAAAGGGAATTGGGCAAAACAAGTCACATACAACGTACATATTAATAACTTTTGCAACTTTCAAGTTCATTAATGAGTACATGAAGTTCACTAAAGGGAATTGGACAGTTGATTCTCTTTGCCAGCCAATATGTAACTATCAATGTCTTCATTCAAGTGAATATGTGACTTTTGGTTGCTTGGGATGCTATTTTAAAACGTAATTACACAAACAGTACCATTTAACGTCAAGATAGAAACTTGACACCTTCAATGAAGTTGTGCATTTTTACAAATGTTACAACTCTCTCATATAAAATAAGACTCGAAAGTCGCTTTGAAAAAAGTTAAACGAAAATTTAGTTTTTTGAGGTTAGTTTTTAGAAAAATGTTTATAAATCTGTTGTTTTGAGAGATAGAGCTTCAAAATCTTCTACAAAGTTTTTAAAAATTGTATTGTCTACAAGTTTTCTGAACTCATCATTTTGGTTGGATGACAAATTCGAAAAATTAAAAAAATATCTCACTTTTAGGTGAATCGATCAGAAAAATAGAAACGGCAAAATACGCGCAATTAAAAATAATGAAACATTGTAGAACATGTAATTAAACTATTTTGACATCTAAGGCATCAAAAAGCCCCTGATCACGTTTTTCGAGTTATAAACCACTGTGCACCGGGCGCAGCCCCGGACAGTTTTGCGGGTTCATGTCATTTGGAGCAGAATGAATTTAAAAAAAAATTTTTTTTTGTTCCACGAGGAAGTTTTTACATGTTCAAAAAAAATATAAATCTTCTTTGAAAAAGATGGGACGATTCTGAAACCTGAATTTTATAGAAATCGGTAGAGATCCAGCTGAGCTTCAAAAGCTCGAATGAGTGAATTCTCATCACATTTTTTTTTTAAATTAATGAGAAAAAAATGCTCTGAAGCTGTGTTGACTCTCCAGATGGATTTCTACAAATTGAACATAACTTCTTTAATTTTTTTTTTTTTGAAAAAAAATATTTTAAAAAAGTTTTAAAACATTTGTTGGATATTTAAATGTAGATTCTTAGAAACAGTATGAATCCTTTAAATGTAGTAGTAATGTAAGTGTAAATAAAAACAAAAAAAAAGTTAGATAAAGAAACTGAAAATTTAAGAATGAATAAGTTGAAATAACCCTTGTTTTGTTTAAACTGGCTGAATTCACGTCACAACTTTAAAGAGGAATATCTTTGTGTGTGTTGCGTTGTGCAATCAGAATGCTACGTACATATATCAAATTGTGGGTAATTAATTCATGTACAACTTGCTCTAAGGATTCAATTATATATTTCCTCAGGGAGAACAGGAAATGAAAGTGATATGCATTGACGTAAAAAGTCATAAATTCATGCGAAAATCATGTCACGAAAATATTCGACCACCATTCAAACACATTAAATTTTTTAGAGACTAAATCATACTCATTTCAAATAAAATTTTATATGCCACCCTTCGATACTGTTTTTTTTTCTTCATATTACAGTAAATAGGTTGACCTTAAGAGCGAAAACAGTTTGGAAAAGTCAGTAATAGTGAACTCACATCACGGTTGAGTGTGTCTCATGATTTTTTCACATTCGAATAACAAAAATTTCCTATAAATTTCAGAAGAAAAGCAGGAGAAAAAGATTATGCCTTAAAATTGTATCTAAAAAATCTTTCTTTTATTCAAATTTAAAGGATTCAAAAGGATGATAAATACGTTTTCATTGGTTAAAAATTTTCGATGTTTGATTTCATTTTTTAAATCACTTTACAAATTACAAATCTTACAAATTTTTCAAATCCTTCATTTTTCTGTTTATGATTTTTGCATTTTCATCAACGCTTTGAATATTTAAACCTCCAATCCAAATAAAACGTTTTTTTTAACCTCAGAATAGTATAGGATATTTTATTTAAAATAAAAAAGTGTTGAAAATCGTTACAAAAAATAAATAAGCACTCACCAATAAACTCAAATAAATAATCGGAAACAACTAACATTTTTCTTCAAAGATTTTTCAAAAACAGTTAAAATGTTTTTTTTCGGCCGGTAAATTAAAATTGATCTCCTGTTAAGTTTATTATGTTATGGAGTACACGAATAAAATTATTTAAATATCATCAACAAAATAAAATGATTGAACTTTGCTGAGGGTTTCTTTTATTTTCAATACCAATAATATTATTATTGTATTTGAGTTTTTCTATATTAATCAAAGCACAAAGTGGAGGGGAATATTCTAACCAGTATGTTTTTATTTGGGTTTTTCTTTTGGCCCTTGGAGCCAAATGTAATGACTGCATAAAAGCTTATTTCAAAAGAACACTGTTTTAAGTTGATGAATTTGGCCATTTTATATTTTTCAAAACCAGATGTTTTTGTATCGAACAGTGCTTAGAAGTTTGAACTCATTTTTCACTTATAAACAACCGAACATTTTTGCACTTAAACGCCTTTGACTCTGTGGACCTCGAATGGCCCTTTTTATAATTCTGTTGAAAAAAAAAAGCGACAAATGCAGAAAACTTAAAATGGCAACAAGAAAACCACTCAAAAATTTAACTGTCGGCCAAAAACAGTTGATTTTCTTTTTCGATATTGAGAATCTAAATTATCGTGTATTGGAAAATTTTACTATACAAAAATTAAATACTTAAAAAATAATTTTTTTAATGCCAAAAAACAAGGGACAACTAACTAACTAAAAATAATTTTAAAAAAATCTATGATAAGAATACAAAAATCAAATCACCTTTTTATTTTTTAAATGTTTTAAATTTACAAACTCAGAATGTTAAAAACAATATCAAATTTGAGATACCATAAGCTGGGAGAACTTTGATCACTTTTATCAAACATTTTTTAAAATTTTTTAGAAGGGGTTGCTTTTTCATAATAACTAAAAACTTTGAAACCCTTTCTAAGGTGAGGAGTAATACTCGAGTATTAAACATGATCATTGACTGCAGGAAATTCAAACGACATTGGAGGTTATAATTAAATGTTTGTTTCAAAACCAGATTTCGAATTTCGAGGTAACTTTGATCACTACGGTTTTTACGTATCTCAACATCTTACCTAAGTCCTCATACTGTTCCCAATTTCTTTTTTTCTTCAAATTTAGCCATTTGATAGGGTTTTAGCCATTTTATCTATACGGTCTTTTTCATGAGAAATGACCGTTTTTTTCATTATTCAATTATTATCATCAAATGACCATAAAAACAACACTTAAACTTAACCTAAACCAAGAAAACAGTTGAACTTTCACATTTAACAACCCATTGGCTCCTAAATGCTTGAATTTGATGAGGAGAGATGTTTGTTTGTGAGCCTTAAAAAAACCAGATATTTTAAAATTTTAAAAGGATATTTTCAGTAATATAAAAAATCTTTTAATACAAACCACATTTAGCTTATTTGTTACACAATTCACTGGCCTTCAAACGTAGTAAACAGTTTTCAAATATTTCAACTTTATACTTAGTTAATGATGATTATCTGCAAAAAATCATGTTGATAAAAAATTCCCCAGTTTAAGGCACTAAATATGAATTGTAATACGAAATCCATTTCAAGTTTTTTGGACTCAAATGTTCCGGCAATGCATGTTTTAGAAATTTAATTTTTTCCATAATCTTCATAATCATTTAAAAACTCTTCAAGCTGCATTCATTGGAGATTGAGATTACTGCTGTCTGATTTGTTACAAAATCGAAAAAGAAGTTTTTTTTTGACATTCGAAATTCAGACACTGAGGTCATCATTGAAAAAAAATGAATTCGTTTGAATTGAAATATCATAACGAGAATTTATCTCATGAAAAAAAGAAAAACAATGTGAACAAAAATTTCAAATAGATATTTTTTAAACAGCATTTGAATTTTTTGATTTTGAAAAACTGTGGGGAAACGTGGGCCACCTAATCCAAATTGACTAGATGACGTGCAAAGTTTATTAAATGACCCAAAACTGAAATTTCATAATTCATTTAGTTTTTTTCAAGAAATTTAAGATGAAGAAATAAAAAAAGAGAGCTGTGTATGATCAAATAGTTCCTAAAACCTGGCTTGCGAACGTTTCGGCAAAATTCCTGATATAGGATTTATGTTCGTCTCTATCGCATTAGAAGTGCTGAACGTGTATAAAAACACCAAAATATTGGAGACCCAAGATAGCCCACAAAATGTGGCCCGTGATTCCCCACAAGCAATGATTTTCAAATTGGTTGCGTTTGTGTGACTCATTTATGTTTCATCAAAAATTCCTTTTTCACGTGAAAGAAAATGACATAACTAAGATCGTATTTACGTCTGATACCAAATAAATAATTTCATGATCAGAGATAGAGCTCTCATTAGCAGTTTTAACTTTTATTCTATGCTGAAATGAATCAATGATAATGAGATCGATGGTGGAGGCGCAGTATTCAGTTATTATAAAGGGTGATACGGTCAAAATTTGGTAAGGGAAAACGCGTGTAAATCGGTGAAATCGTTTATTTTAAAAATCAAATTAAATTTCTTTTCCAAGTTTAATTAGTATAAAATTCAGGAAAAATATTCAGTTAGGCTTCCGCTTTTCCAAATCCGAATTGCCGGGCCTTACGCTTAACCCCTGCCATCATATCACCTTTTCCACCTTCTTCGCCGCAGAAAGCCAGTTTGCCTTGATCTGCTGCTCGTCCTTAGCAGTTTTTTTTGGTCTTCTTTAGGTTCCGCTTGACAATAGCCCAGTATTTCTCAATTGGGCGGAGCTTTGGCGTGTTCTGAGGGTTCTTGTCCTTGGGAACCACCTGCACGTTGCTGGCGGCGTACCACTCCATGGCTTTTTTACCGTACTGTTTTTTTCCAAATCCGGCCAAAACAGTACGGAACAACCGTGTTTCTTCAGGAAAGGCAGCAGACGTTTATTCAAACACTCTTTTACGTAAATTTCTTGGTTGACCAAACCAGATATTTCTTGGCGAACTATGACAGTTTCATGTGCTTGAAAATATCTGCTATCTTTCCCCTTCCTTTTGCCATATAAAACTCCTGTCCCGGAAGCTGCTTATAGTCGGCTTTGACGTAGGTTTCGTCGTCCATTACCACGCAGTCAAACTTCGTCAGCATGGTCGTGTACAGCCTCCGTGATCGCGCTTTGGCCGTCGTATTTTGTTTATCATCGCAATTTGGAGTCACTACCTTCTTGTAAGTCGATAGTCCGGCTCGTTCTTTGGCTCGATGCACGGTTGTAGACGATACACCCAGCTTATTTGCGGCATCTCGGAGAGAGAGGTTAGGGTTTCGCTTGAAACTACCGGTAACTCTCTTTGTCGTCTCAGCGGCTTCCGGTTTTCGATTTCCCTCCGATCCAGTCTTCCTGGCTGTCGACAAACGTTCCCCAAACACTTTAATTACATTTGTAACGGTTTTGTTTGTTTTGCCAGCTTTGCGTGCGAGTAGCTCGGATTTTCGCGATGCGCGAGCAAAATTTTGATACGCTGCTCTTTTTTCTTGGACGGCATTTTGACAACTGATGAGTGAATTCCTTAATTAAAATAGGAGCAACATTTTACACACACACACACACACACACACACACACACACACACACACACACACACACACACACACACACACACACACACACACACACACACACACACACACACACACACACACACACACACACACACACACACACACACACACACACACACACACACACACACACACACACACACACACACACACACACACACACACACACACACACACACACACACACACACACACACACACACACACACACACACACACACACTCACACACACACACACACACACACACACTCACACACACACACACACACACACACACACACACAGATATTTTTTTCAGTTTCGAATTGCATGATTCTTATATTCTCAGTAAAATCCAACCTGTGCTCTGGTCTGAGACGAAGGGTTCCTTAAGCCGACGGATGCGGAATTTAATGTCAACAAAATTGACTTTATCGTTCCAAGTTCCACAACCCCAAGTCATTTCGAATGGCTAATAAACCCGGATGCTGGTCTGGCAGCCTGCAGCCGGCAGCCGGTTGACACGCTTCTCAGGAACGAGGCCAATCTTTCCGTTTATTATTGGGTAAACATCGGGCATAAATTTTACAGCACTGCCGCAAGTGGTAAATCACTCTGATTGTAGTGTGTCTCGTGCCTTGTTTTTTTTGTTGAAATTTTTGAAATATTTGAAAAAAAGTATTGGCCTCTTGTTTTTGCCTTTGACTGTGCAGACATTTTTTATTTGCGTCTGTTCACACAAGGATAATTAATCAAACACCCTGCAAATGCGCTTTAAGAGCAAACATCAAATCTTCTGACCCAAATTTATACACTCAGGCAAATTCTTATAACAATTTTCATAAGATGTATCTTATGAACCGCTATTTAGAGTGTAAAATTGTTTTTTATAAGAGTCTTATGAAATTCTTTTAATTCACATACGAAGTTCTTATGAAAAATAGAAGAAACGGCATTGTGAAAAAATGATGAACACATTCATTCCATCAGTCATGCATTTCGTAGTCGTCAGAAGCACTCAACATTTGTAAAGTTACTGCTTTTACTGAATACTGTGATGTGATTTTATTCTTCTAAATGGTAAGTTTGAGTTGAAATTTATTTTTAGTTGAAAATATTTGTAAGCTCAATAGGAACATTTTATGTTTTATTTACTTTTCAGCTTGGTTACCGGCAAAAAGCGCGAAGTCGAAGGTCCGAGGTGCAATACAACTTTTTTATGGAACCGGGTGTTGAAAGGCAGCTGATTGTCACCATAATACCATAATGTTTTTTCATACGAATGAAGCAGAAAATAAAATGAAAAATAATCTTGAATTATTTTAATTTTATGCGACATTTCTTTTCCCATAAGAGTATCTTATGAAAAGCAACAAACCCTCATTGGAACCGGTGTTCATCCTTTGAGTTCATTCTATCATAAGACAATCTTATGAATATCATTGTTTTTTCTTATGGCGCCACTTCATAAGAGAATCTTATGGCCTACATAATAGGATTTTTCTGAGTGTACAGATTCTGTGACCTTGGTAAAACCGTTGAACGAAGGAAAAAAGACACGCGATTTTACTGTTTGATCGGGAGAAGGTCATGTTGACTTTCGATAAGCATGTCTTGGCCCCAGCTCAAACAAGCAGCCAGCATACTTTTTCCAGCTGGTTGCCTTTTAAATTTATGCAAACACATAAGTCGCGCGACGCACCCTGTCCAAATTTATGCGATACTGCATCTTCAACCTCCAAAAGGGGAACGAGACCAATTTGTAGGGCAAACATTTGAAGAGTTGATATACGAAGAAGAAGGGCTGTATCGATTAAAGTTCACCCTAAATTCAGATTTCATAACTTTAAGGTTAAATTTGTGCACTGAACCAAATGGGGATATCGATTCGAAAACGAAAGTTTTTTTTTAATTCTCTTACTCTTCACTTTAACCCTAATCCACTTTTGAGTTTCAATATGACACTATTGGAGGTTTGATGGCTTGTATCTTTCTTCGGGTGCATAGAAATAATACAATTTCTTTGCGGACCCTCAATAAATTCTTGAAATCTTTAATTTTTCATCATTACTTTTTTATGGAACCGCAACTTGAAAGCCTAAGAAAAAAAAACTCTCTAATTAGACCTTTAGTGTCAATTTGACACTTCTCGCTTAAAACTGCTATATCTCTCTTGTTTCTCAACCGATTTTTACAAAATTTATAGTTTTGAAAACCTCTGTAACTAATGTAATGTAACTTAAATAGTTTTGTTAGACATTATTCACCTACAACACTTCAGTTTTTCGCAGCGCTAATATTATTACACCACTAGAATCGGTATGAAATTACCTTACTATTGAATATAAATTTATAACGGAAATCTTGCGTTTATATTCTTAAAATCCGGTGCAAAGTTGAATTTATGTGCAAGAGAATTCAAGAAATTGCAAATTGAAAAAAGTTAAAAAAAACAGCTTTCTTTGAAATTTCGTCAGAAAGTCTGTGTTTCGTGTTTGGCAATCTAAAATCGCAAAAATGTAACAAATCACATCAATTTTCCTATCCTCTTTTCAAAATTTTATCTGGTATGACATAAACCATGTTGACGATTCATTGATTGAAAATATTTTCGATAAAAAATGTTGCATTATTTTGGATATTTTGTACTATATCTCCTTTCTTAGATGAAATATGTATTTGACACCTACCTACCTAAGGGTCTGGCGCTGATTGACCAACGCATAGGGCTGAGATAAAAGATCTCCACTGCTGGCGATCCGGAGCCAGCGTCTTCACTTGATGCCAGCCAAGGTTCTCGTCAACTCTCGTTTTCATCTCTTCGCAGCGTGTGCCCAATCCATCTCCACTTACGTTCCCGAATCTCGATTTCTAGCGCCTTTTGATGACACCGGCGATGAAGTTCAACGTTTGAGATCCAGTTGCCAGGCCACCAAGCGCGCATGATGTTCCGCAGGCAGCGATTCACAAAAACTTGCAGTTTTCGCGTCGTCACCGCATATGTGCACCAAGTTTCACACTCGTACAGCAATACGGATTTGACCTTTGAGTTGAAGATTCGGATCTTAGTTCGTAGAGAGATCTGGCGTGAGCGCCAGATGTTTCGGAGACTCGCAAACGCAAATCGGGCGTCCTTCTTGGTACCACCATCAGGTGTAATCTGGCTACCAAGATACTGGGAGCACTCCACTGTCTCAACCTGTTGTCCAGCTACCACGAAATTGGAACGATTTTCTGTGTTGATTTCCATCGACTTGGTCTTTCCGACATTGATTTTGAGACCTGCTGCCTTGGAGCTTTCAGTGAGGTCGTCGAGTTTGCTCTGCATATATGGTTGTGTTTGGGCGAGCAAAACAATATCGTCAGCCAGGTCAAGGTCGTTCAGTTGCTCCATTGTTGAAGGATTCCACGGCAATCCTCGGTTTGGTCTACAGTCAATCGATCCAGTCAAGATCTCATCCATTACGATGAGAAAAAGCAGCGGTGACAAAATACATCCTTGTCTCACTCCAGCAGTTACCGGGATTGGTTCGGACAAGACACCGTCGTGCAAGACCTTGCACGAAAATGCCTCGTACTGTGCTTCGATGAGATGGACTAGTTTCTCTGGGACCCCTCGTCGTCTAAGAGCAGCCCAGATGTTTTCGTGGTTCAGTCGGTCAAATGCTTTTTCGAAATCAACGAACACCAGCAGAAGAGAGTCCTGGAATTCGTTGATATGTTCCAGTATGATTCGTATCGTTGTGATGTGGTCCACATATGATCGTCCGGATCGGAATCCAGCTTGTTGCCGTCGGAGTGTAGCGTCGATTTTCTCCTGGATCCTGTTCAGGATCACTTTGCAGAGTACTTTGAGGGTTGTACAGATCAAAGTTATGCCACGTCAGTTACCGCACTCTGTTAGGTCACCTTTCTTCGGGACCTTTACGAGGATACCCTGCATCCAGTCGGCCGGGAATGTTGCAGTATCCCAAATGTCAGCGAAAAGACGGTGCAACATTTGTACTGACAAGGCAGGGTCGGCTTTGAGCATTTCAGCAGGGATGCAATCGATCCCAGGTGCTTTGTTGGATTTCATGTCCTTGATTGCCGCTTCTATTTTAGCCAGCGAGGGCGCTTCCGAGTTGACACCATTAATGCGACTTACTGTGGGCGCCTCAAGCTGCGGGTTCTGTTGGCCATTGCTATTTGTAACTCGGACAAGTTGTTCAAAATGCTCAGTCCAATGCTTGAGCTGATCTGTTCGATCTGTCAGCAGCTAACCTGCTTGGTCTTTCAGCGGCATTCTTGCATTAGTCCTTGCACCACTAAGGCGGCTAGATATCTATGAGAGATGAGATGAGTTGGACTATATATGTTTGTATGCACCTTTTACAAATCCACACCGCTTAACCGATCAGCCTGAAATTTGGTACAGTTATGTGTTTGGACCATGGGAAGGTTTTAGTAATAGTTTCGAGCCCTTCCCACCTGAGAAAAGGGACCCTCCCATAGAACTTTCGTTTTTTTCCCACAAACCAAAAGTCAAGGCACCCATTTTTCAGAACCAATTTTTTCCCTTTGGCGGGGTTGTTTTCACCATCACCATGGGAGGGATGAATCATCCTTCGGGATGAAAATCCCGAGAAAAAGAAAAAAAAAACCATCACCATGGGCCGGGCATTAGAAACGACCATCAAGAGTTCACGTGGACTGGCAAGCAAATCAAAGCTGGCTGAGCATCAAAGATTTGAAAGGTAAAATTTTGGCGGGTGTTTTTTTCTTCTACTGTTCAAAACACGTGGTACCGGTACGAGATATTTGGATGCAATAATGCCCAACAATCTGGAGCAGTCGCTCCAAGAAAGAAAGAAGAAGAAGAAGAAGAAGAAGAAGGATGCAATAATGAGCCTACATTTTGTATTGAAAAATACAACTATCCTGTAAAGAATGTATTGACTAAAATTGTAGTGATTTTCAATGTGCTGCCTACCGCCCCTCTGGGGAGCTTTGAGAGATTACAAGGATATACAGTGAACCGAACAGTCAACAGTGAATTGGCTTCTTCAGCTGAACAACTGTTTGGACTGAATGCTGAAAAACTAATGAACCGATTTTCATAAACTCCAGCTTTTAACCAACCATTTTCAAATTTTTAGGATTCCTTATAGAGAAAGAAAAAATCATTAGAATCAGAGTTATATGTTGAAGGCTGCCGGGGAATCTAAATGGGGAATTAGAAAATTGATTAGATTATACAATCTGAGGTTTTTAGTTTTATACAATCGTATTTCATTGGCCAATTTATTTATACTTTTTGATTTATTTTTGGTCAACGATGTGTTCAATTCTACCATCCAGTTTTAAAAAAAAACCGTTTGGTACTGCGAGTTCATACAAATGATTTCAAAGAATTTCAACATTCATCACTCTTCAAAATAATTAATGGAACTCAAATAAGACATTTCCATAACATTTAAATGGTTATTTCGGTTCAGAGATGATTTCTTTTCGATAACTCCAAGAAACTTTTAGTGCAACTTTCAACATTTAAGAAAAACAGTGTTAAATTAAAAAAGCAAAAAAAGCAAACATACATACAATTGAAAACATGCCAAATGAGTCTTAAACATGGTTCAACAAGGTTCGGAAGTGTTTTTAGACATTTTTAATTAAATAAAACTTAAATATACCATTGTATAGGGAAATCATCCATCTTGAAAAGTGGGATAGTCTCCAAAAGAGATTAAAGTTTTTTGTGATAGAGAAGAAGGAAATTAATTTCAAGTTCAATTCATAATCCTTAAAACTATAAGCTTCTTCAAAAAAAAATGAAATCGATAAACACAGTGAATAATCTCAATAAAAACTTTTAAAAAACTTACAAAACTTACGTGGCCAAACATGGGCCCAATTTCTTAAAATGATGAATATAAAGCTTCCAATATTTCGAAAAATCAAACGACTCATTTTGATTATGATAAATATCTTTTGTGAAACCGAGCAAGGCCGGGTAAAATCAGCTAGTATCATATAATAATCGGATATTTCCAATGGCGGCGGCTCTTTCTCCCTCTTCGGCTAGGGAGTTTGTCCAGGCTCTCTTGTCTCGTCTACAAGCTCGTTTAACTGCCTTTTCCAGCTCCGCATGTCGTAAGCGGGCGGCTGCTTTGGCTGACCCGGTACAAGATTGCTCAATTCCGACTTTCGCTTTTCTCCGATCATCGACCATCCTCCAAGTTTCATACGACATCCATTCACTTCTTCTTCCACACACTTTACCGAGAGTAGCATGGCTCGTCGTGATTAAGGCATTCTTGATTCCACACCACTGTTCTTCGACTGTTCCGTCTGTCGGCAATTCCGAGGCTCGAGATTCTAGCTGTTCAACGTATGCCCTTTTCACCTCTGAATTCTCCAAACGGTGGACGTCGTATCGACATCCGACTTTCTCCTCTCGCCATTGGACACGCGTAACTCTCGGTCGTATCTTGCCAAGGACGAAGTGATGGTCAGATTCATTGTCTGCGCTTCGTTTGTTGCGGACATCAATAAGGCTCCTTCTCCATTGTCGGCTGATGCAGATGTGGTCAATTTGATTTTCTGTTCGGCCATATCGAGATACCCAAGTGACCTTATGTGCTGGTCGATGGGCGAAGAGCGATCCACCGATCACCATGTTGTTGTTGCCACAAAATTCTACAAACAGCTATCCGTTTTCGGTCATCGGTCCTAGGCCATGGCGCTCCATGATGCGCTCAAGGTCCTGATTGTCGGAGCCAATCTTTGCGTTGAAGTCGCCCAAATGGATTTGAATGTCCCTTTCGGAATTTTCTCTACCACGCTGTTCAGTTGACTGTAAAACTGTTCTTTCTCCTGCAAATCAGCAACGTCAGTTGGCGCATAACACTGGACCATTGTAAGGTTTCTAACCCGTGTTCTAAATCTGGATATGATTATTCTTTCGTTTATCGATTCCTATCTGATGAGGGCCGCATGGGCCTGCGGGCTTAATAGGAAACCAACTCCTGTTCCTGTTCCCGAATAGCGTGTTCTCCTCGTATGCCAGAGTAAAGGAGGACTTGCCCGGACTGTGTCTTGTGTTCTCCAACGTTAGGCCAACGGATTTCGCTCAGTCCCAGAATTTAAAACTTGAGGCGGCTAGCTTCTCCAGCAAGTTGAGCCAGCTCGTCTTGTTGGGCATGGGTTTAAACGTTTCAAGTTCCAATTCGTGTCCGTGTTTTCATGCTAAAAGTCATCTCCAAAGTTCCAGATCGGTCATTTCTTTTGGATTCCGTAACAATTTTATAAATCGGGAGCAGTAGGATGTTAGCCTAACGTCCCTATCCCGCGATGAGGCTGCCACTTGGACTAAGCTGGCGGGACGCATTTCTTAAATTCAGCCGCTGGACCTGGAGACTCGTGCGGCTACCTTCTTAGTCTGCATGCGACCAAAGCATCCACCGGGGTTGGGTACCCGATCTTCAGTTATACCGTATTTGTTTATGCCGAGTGTTGCACTGGTGCACCATTAGGTGCTGTCAAACTGTTTGTTTATTCGGACAGTGTTGCACTGGTTTTGACCTTGTGTTGCACTGCCATCGGGCGGTAGTGCCCCGAAAATTTTGTCAGTGTTGCGAGAGAGCGTGTGAGTAAGTGAGGTAGCAATACACTGGCGACGATTTGTATTTGTTTTTATCGGTGTGTCGTATTAATAAATAGCTTACTACTAATCGCGTAGAAGTTGCATAATAATATGGCTACATTACAGCTGAGCTATATTACCCCATTATGATAATACAATTTTTGCTGATATGTAATCACCTTGTGCATCGATATAGCTTTCGTGTCACCCCTGGTCGAAACCCGAATTGAGACATGCGTCTCTGTCTCGCACATCTTCTCCCTCTATCGTCACAGCCAGTCAGGCAGTTGCGTCCCAAAGTCCCAATCAAGCGCACGTTACGACGCGTATCCGTGCGGTTCAGTGTGGTAAGCCGAAACAGCTTTTCTCCGCAGGGTCCGAACATACGCAAGGTAAGCGTTAGGATTACACTTTATCTTCCCGAAACCCTAACCGGACCCCACAATCGGGTACGATGGAATACTGAACGAGCGGAGAAAAAAAAATACGGTATTAGGTTACTCGCATCCCACCCGGTACCAAAGGGAGGTTGAGATAGGAGTTGTGAATAAGAGGTGATATGACCACAATGAGGTCTCATGTTGCACATTATCCACTATTTGCCAGCCAAACCCTCCAACCCACGCTTAAGTTTATTTCTTTTTTCTATGGTCCATCGCGCTTTTTTTCAAATTTTCTACCGTCAAATTAGAGCAGACCAATGCAGAAACGAATGCACTTTCTGGAAGGAAAGTTTGGAGGCCCTCCTCCTCCTTTCCTATATCCCCATTGAAAGAAGAGAGTGGTCTAAAATAATCATCGAAACGTTTCTCGTAAACCACTTCCTTCCCTTGCCACATTTGATTCCATTAGCTCAAGTAGTTCTCCAGTTATGTAAAAAATTGTAAGGTCGCTCCTCTCTCCCCCTTCCTATCTTCCCACTTGATGAAGAGTGGGGTTCCAAATAGTTATGAAAAGATTCCTCTACTTCGAACACCCTCCCATGAAACAAGTTGAGCACCACTGACTCTCAGTGTGTGCTGCACGGCTAACTAAATCCCAAAACACAAACACTCAAAACCCAAAACTTGTAGCAATTTACATTTTTACTTATACGACACATTAAAAACCTAGGCTAGCTGAACATAATTTCTACTCACGGGCCCGTTTCCTACCATAACATCCAAACAATAACAACAATCATATCACAGTTGGTTCGGCACAGGAATATCACAGCTTTTGCGTCGGATCGACTATCACTGCATCTGGCAACCCTGCCTGGCTGGTTGTGTTGCAGCTTGGCCAAATGAGCTGGGCTCCATAGTGCGTTGAGCTCCCGAACTCGGCTCTCCAACAACGACCCGCTAGGGGTCGTTGTCCAACCATAACTTCCACCATCAGTGGGATGCTGACCAGATTATGGTTATGTTCCAGTACCTTGCGTGCGATGTTTTCTTTCGCTTTCTAATTAGCTTCCCAGTAACAGCACTTTTTGTCCTCGCTCGTTCTGGCCTTTTTTGCGACCGCGATCGAATTGTGTCGAGTCTCCTTTGTCTTTGCATCAACCGATACGATAGATCCTCCTGTTCCAGAGTGCGCAGTAACGGCGAGCGACAATTTCAATCGGAAATTTACTAGAAACTATCACGAGATCGGCCGTCGAATTTGTCTTCTTGTTTTGATGTTGTTTTGGTTTGGATCGTTGTTTTTGTTCTGTTGCACGTGTACGTTTGACATTTTACACTCTTTATTCTAAACAGTTAATTTGGGCTCGAATTAATACCATTACTGGACGCTCCAAACTTAATAACCACAAATACTTAATTATAACGCTACACCCATGCCAAATTTGGTTTCAATTGTTTGATCAGTTTTCGAGCCATGCAAACATGTGTCTTTTATTTGAGAGGCCCATTTCAGTGAGAGGGAGGGGTCTCAAACCATAATAATAAACTTCACAAGTCTCAAAAGCATCCACCTGCCAAGTTTTGAGCAAATCGGTTCATTAGTTTCCGAGTCTATGGGGAACAAACAGACAGACAGAAATCCATTTTTATATATGTAAATTCGTAGAATAATTGTTGTGATCTGGTGAAACTGTTCCAACTGATTTAGAGGACGGAACTCTTGATTTAATTAAAACAGTTAAAAATTCATAGTTCCGATGCGAAAAATTCGATCAGTCCCAAAATTCACCAGACAAACGAATATTTCTGTGAAAATTCCGTCATAATCCAACACAAAAATTTATTGAAAGAAGTTTAAAATAAGCTGAGTCAAACTTATCAAGAAAACAACATTTCATTGATAAAAATCAACAAATATTTGAATTCGTAGCGCAGCTAAGCATATGATTTTGGTTTTTATGATGTACTAGCTAACCCGGAAAGCTTTGTTGAGCCTTTTAATTTCGCAAAAATAATGTTCATGTTTATGAAACTGGATTGGTACCGTAAAATTGGGTTCGAGACAGTTTTTGGAACATTTTTGTTATATTTCTGTCATATTATGTTGAGTGGACACATAATAACATCGTCTTGAACGTGGATCAGTGCGTTGTTTTTCGCTTCGCAAATTTTTTATAACAATTTAACCCACAAAGGTCAGGCTTCCTTCTATTTTTTTTTTTTGAATCAAGATTTTTGTTTAAATCAGATAAAAAAAGTCTGTGTTCTAATAGACCGTGATGCAAATATAAAAGGCCAGTAAAAATTCAATAGTAATTCGTCCAAAATAGTACCGAATAATCGAAATCACTCATATGAAGGTCAGTCCTATTCAAGTAAACAATTACGTAGCCTCATAAGTAACCGTAATGCATTCTGAAACTGCAGCAAAATTCATTAAGTACCATAAATCAGTCTGCACATTGCTTGAAAAACTTCAACACTTCGAAATAAGCACTACACCAATGCATTGCTTTGGCCACCAGGACAATTCAGGAACAACGACGACGTGAACGGCATATTTCCGAATCGAAATGGCGTTGCTAACGCTAAAGAGCCAGTTTTGTACCTCACCATCATCGTCCTGGTCCTGGTCCGTTCCGATTCCTCCTGACGAATAGTCCAAAACGAGCCAAGCGCTTCCAAAATGTGGCAACAACCAAATCGGAATTGAAAATTGAAACAAAAGTGTTTATATTCGGTCCATGGCGTCTTTTTTGCCAATAATCATCGTCATCACCGGCTTGCTGGTAGAGGTTCCATTCCATTCCGATCGTATGGCCATCGCCATCGTCCGTCCTGTTTCCCTACCTTCCCAAAAGCCTTGGCGGCCACACTTTGGTATTCATTGACCAATCCCGAGCAGAGGCGATAAAAATCGGGTCGTCCAATTTTCCACTTATCCTGGATGGGCTCCGGGCCAATTGAGAATCGGTGCCACTACTGTTGTAGTCCATTCTGGGCAAAGGCCCCCCCCCTCTCCGGATAGGGACAGATGCTAATGGTTGTTTTATTGAAATTACACTATTTAATAGCTCGGGCTCGGAAGATTCGCTCCGCAGTTCGGAATTTGTCGCTTTTATGAGATACACAAAAATTTGGCAAATGTCGTAGCGAGGGAATTTTTGGCAATGATTCACCTTCAAAAGTGAGGAATCTAGGAGGCTTACTAATGTTTGGAATCATTGGTGTACTTTTGTATTGGTGTTTCTACTCTACGATATATGCTATTGCTTCAATTTTCTGTCAATTCGAGCTTTCTTTTTTTTTGTTTCCTGCTTTTATCTTTCATTTTCGTTTTTTTACTGTTTGATGTTTTTCTGTCTTTTTCTAACTTTGTCTGTCTTCTTCTGAAATGCTATGTCAATCTCTATCTTTTTTGTGTTTCAAATCTTCTATCTTTCGTTGTCTTTTTGTGTCTTTCTGTGCCTTTCTGTGTCTTTCTGTGTCTTTCTGTGTCTTTCTGTGTCTTTCTGTGTCTTTCTGGGTTTTCATGTGTCTTTCTAAGCCTTTCTGTGTCTTTCTAAGCCTGTCTGTGTCTGTCTGTGTTTTTCTGTGTCTTTCTGTGTCTTTCTAAGCCTTTCTGTGTCTTTCTTAGCCTGCTGTGTCTGTCTGTGTCTTTCTGTGTCTTTCTGTGTCTTTCTGTGTCTTTCTGTTTCTTTCTGTGTCTTTCTTTGTCTTTCTGTGTCTTTCTGTGTCTTTCTGTGTCTTTCTGTGTCTTTCTGTGTCTTTCTATGTCTTTCTGTGTCTTTCTGTGTCTTTCGGTGTCTTTCTGGGTCTTTCTGTGTCTTTCTGTGTCTTTCTATGTCTTTCAATGTCTTTCTGTGTCTTTTTGTGACAATTTGTGTCTTTCTGTGTCTTTCTGTGTCTTTCTGTGTCTTTCTGTGTCCTTCTGTGTCTTTCTGTGTCTTTCTGTGTCTTTCTGTGTCTTTCTGTGTCTTTCTGTGTCTTTCTGTGTCTTTCTGTGTCTTTCTGTGTCTTTCTGTGTCTTTCTGTGTCTTTCTGTGTCTTTCTGTGTCTTTCTGTGTCTTTCTGTGTCTTTCTGTGTCTTTCTGTGTCTTTCTGTGTCTTTCTGTGTCTTTCTGTGTCTTTCTGTGTCTTTCTGTGTCTTTCTGTGTCTTTCTGTGTCTTTCTGTGTCTTTCTGTGTCTTTCTGTGTCTTTCTGTGTCTTTCTGTGTCTTTCTGTGTCTTTCTGTGTCTTTCTGTGTCTTTCTGTGTCTTTCTGTGTCTTTCTGTGTCTTTCTGTGTCTTTCTGTGTCTTTCTGTGTCTTTCTGTGTCTTTCTGTGTCTTTCTGTGTCTTTCTGTGTCTTTCTGTGTCTTTCTGTGTCTTTCTGTGTCTTTCTGTGTCTTTCTGTGTCTTTCTGTGTCTTTCTGTGTCTTTCTGTGTCTTTCTGTGTCTTTCTGTGTCTTTCTGTGTCTTTCTGTGTCTTTCTGTGTCTTTCTGTGTCTTTCTGTGTCTTTCTGTGTCTTTCTGTGTCTTTCTGTGTCTTTCTGTGTCTTTCTGTGTCTTTCTGTGTCTTTCTGTGTCTTTCTGTGTCTTTCTGTCTTTCTGTCTTTCTGTCTTTCTGTCTTTCTGTCTTTCTGTCTTTCTGTCTTTCTGTCTTTCTGTCTTTCTGTCTTTCTGTCTTTCTGTCTTTCTGTCTTTCTGTCTTTCTGTCTTTCTGTCTTTCTGTCTTTCTGTCTGTCTGTCTTTCTGTCTTTCTGTCTTTCTGTCTTTCTGTCTTTCTGTCTTTCTGTCTTTCTGTCTTTCTGTCTTTCTGTCTTTCTGTCTGTCTGTCTTTCTGTCTTTCTGTCTTTCTGTCTTTCTGTCTTTCTGTCTTTCTGTCTTTCTGTCTTTCTGTCTTTCTGTCTTTCTGTCTTTCTGTCTTTCTGTCTTTCTGTCTTTCTGTCTTTCTGTCTTTCTGTCTTTCTGTCTTTCTGTCTTTCTGTCTTTCTGTCTTTCTGTCTTTCTGTCTTTCTGTCTTTCTGTCTTTCTGTCTTTCTGTCTTTCTGTCTTTCTGTCTTTCTGTCTTTCTGTCTTTCTGTCTTTCTGTCTTACTGTCTTTCTGTCTTTCTGTCTTTCTGTCTTTCTGTCTTTCTGTCTTTCTGTCTTTCTGTCTTTCTGTCTTTCTGTCTTTCTGTCTTTCTGTCTTTCTGTCTTTCTGTCTATCTTTCTTTCTATCTTTCTGTCTCTCTGTCTTTCTGTCTTTCTGTCTTTCTGTCTTTCTGTCTTTCTGTCTTTCTGTCTTTCTGTCTTTCTGTCTTTCTGTCTTTCTGTCTTTCTGTCTTTCTGTCTTTCTGTCTTTCTGTCTTTCTGTCTTTCTGTCTTTCTGTCTTTCTGTCTTTCTGTCTTTCTGTCTTTCTGTCTTTCTGTCTTTCTGTCTTTCTGTCTTTCTGTCTTTCTGTCTTTCTGTCTTTCTGTCTTTCTGTCTTTCTGTCTTTCTGTCTTTCTGTCTTTCTGTCTTTCTGTCTTTCTGTCTTTCTGTCTTTCTGTCTTTCTGTCTTTCTGTCTTTCTGTCTTTCTGTCTTTCTGTCTTTCTGTCTTTCTGTCTTTCTGTCTTTCTGTCTTTCTGTCTTTCTGTCTTTCTGTCTTTCTGTCTTTCTGTCTTTCTGTCTTTCTGTCTTTCTGTCTTTCTGTCTTTCTGTCTTTCTGTCTTTCTGTCTTTCTGCCTTTCTGTCTTTCTGTCTTTCTGTCTTTCTGTCTTTCTGTCTTTCTGTCTTTCTGTCTTTCTGTCTTTCTGTCTTTCTGTCTTTCTGTCTTTCTGTCTTTCTGTCTTTCTGTCTTTCTGTCTTTCTGTCTTTCTGTCTTTCTGTCTTTCTGTCTTTCTGTCTTTCTGTCTTTCTGTCTTTCTGTCTTTCTGTCTTTCTGTCTTTCTGTCTTTCTGTCTTTCTGTCTTTCTGTCTTTCTGTCTTTCTGTCTTTCTGTCTTTCTGTCTTTCTGTCTTTCTGTCTTTCTGTCTTTCTGTCTTTCTGTCTTTCTGTCTTTCTGTCTTTCTGTCTTTCTGTCTTTCTGTCTTTCTGTCTTTCTGTCTTTCTGTCTTTCTGTCTTTCTGTCTTTCTGTCTTTCTGTCTTTCTGTCTTTCTGTCTTTCTGTCTTTCTGTCTTTCTGTCTTTCTGTCTTTCTGTCTTTCTGTCTTTCTGTCTTTCTGTCTTTCTGTCTTTCTGTCTTTCTGTCTTTCTGTCTTTCTGTCTTTCTGTCTTTCTGTCTTTCTGTCTTTCTGTCTTTCTGTCTTTCTGTCTTTCTGTCTTTCTGTCTTTCTGTCTTTCTGTCTTTCTGTCTTTCTGTCTTTCTGTCTTTCTGTCTTTCTGTCTTTCTGTCTTTCTGTCTTTCTGTCTTTCTGTCTTTCTGTCTTTCTGTCTTTCTGTCTTTCTGTCTTTCTGTCTTTCTGTCTTTCTGTCCTTCTGTCCTTCTGTCCTTCTGTCCTTCTGTCCTTCTGTCTTTCTGTCTTTCTGTCTTTCTGTCTTTCTGTCTTTCTGTCTTTCTGTCTTTCTGTCTTTCTGTCCTTCTGTCTTTCTGTCTTTCTGTCTTTCTGTCTTTCTGTCTTTCTGTCTTTCTGTCTTTCTGTCTTTCTGTCTTTCTGTCTTTCTGTCTTTCTGTCTTTCTGTCTTTCTGTCTTTCTGTCTTTCTGTCTTTCTGTCTTTCTGTCTTTCTA